>NW_020955702.1:148561-215583 GCF_003031625.1 Empidonax traillii
TGGGTTTGATCTGATGTATTTTGTATCTCAGGAGGGCTTTTTTTTAGTTCAGGATTAGCTCTGTGTAAAGCAGGTTCATCTTGGCTAGCTCATAGGGTGGCAGAATGAACTCGTCTCCTGTAATGCACTGTGTAGACTCATGTGGACTATTGCCAGAAAGGCTTTGATCTGCCATGGAAGCTCTTGGCTTAGAAAAGGCAGGGAACAAGGCTGGGGTAAAGCCTGAGTGAAGTGACTGAGCAAGTATGGAACTCAGACTTCATGATTTCAAATCCCAAGGTGGGCAGTGAAAGAGGAGGAAAGGTAAAATTTTCTTGAAGTTTGTAGAGAGGTCAAATGGGGTATAAGAATAATCCAAAACTGTGTGAAAGTTGAACAAGGCAGAGGCAGAGCTTTGAATGTAAGAATGTAGAGAAGGCAGATGGATGGCAAGAGGGAGAGCTTTAGGAACTGTGTCAATGAGGTTTTCAGAGACAAGTGGGCAAATAAATGGGAGCAACATATATATAATCACATAAAAGAAGATAAAATACATGCTTTTTAAGAAGCAAGATCTCTAAATAGCTGGTTCATAAAGTAATGTCTGAGTCTTCTAGACTCAAAATGTATTGCAATTTATTTAATTCATAAAGAAGCTGTGGTGAAGCATGGTGAAGTTACTATCTACTCTCCCAATATTCTTGCTTCTTTATAATCAAAGGGCAAAGACATGAAATTGTTGAAGATTTTTACAGCTGCAGTTTCTCCCTTTACAGTATAATCATCACACAGCTGCTTTAGAGCATACTTCAGGTTGATCATATGAATTTAGTTCTGCTGATGGCTGCCTGCATGTTTTTATTTGAGAAAGCTTACGCATGTCATTTTGTAATGGTTCCTATTTCCATTTTAGGTCAGTGTGCTTATGATGGCAAACAGCTATAAATGGCACTACCATATGCAGGCATAAGAAACCAAGCAGAAGAATCTGTCATCACACTATGCCCACAAGTTTTCCCCTTGACAGCAGTCTTTCTCTTCTGCAAGATACAAAACCTATGTTTCCAAATAAGTTGTTGTAACATTCTTAAAAAAAAGATGTTATAGTGCGTCACTGTCATTTGTGAGGATCTGCATCTTTCATAGTGGAAGTCAGATGTTTCAAAGGTGATGGGGATTTGAGATTCTGATGTGCTGTGGGTCTTCTTTACATCCATTTAGGTAAATGTACCAGGTTACATAGTAGCCAACAACAGTAGTATAGGTGTCATTTTCTGATCTGAGAAAGATCTGACTATAAAATGCAGCTGAGTTTCTCACTACATTAGAGTAAGAAATAGGTAACTCAATTCTGTATGAAAACATACAAGTGCATATGTGTTCCATAAATTCCAGAGAAGTAATCAGCCTTCAGATACCAATCCATCAGCTGGTAGTGTTTTTTAAATTATTATTTTCTTTCCATTAAAAAAAAAAAAACAACAAAACAAAACCAAAACCAAACCAAACCAAAACAAAACAAACCAAACCAAACCAAAACAAAACAAAAAAAACCCCACCACCCTTAAGGGCTTTGGTTTCATTGGAGAGTTTGGTTTTGGTTTATGTTTTCCCTCAAACTGAGAAAACTATTTCACAAAATGATCTGGGAATTATTTAAAAATGAGTAATTTATAGAAAAATTAACTAGCAGTAGGGCAGGTCCCTTAAACTATATATGGCTGCACAGTGTGGGTGAGGAAAAAAAGCATGAAAATTATTTGCGCACATCGTAGGTATACTGCAAAATGTTTTCTATAGGCATGTATTGGTACCTGTTTAGAGTCATTTAAATTTTTGCTTTTGTTTATGAAGATCTTATACAAATTTGAATACATACTATTATGCTATTCTTGTCTTTTGTGTTTTCTGTCGTACTTGCATTCCACTTTTCCTTCCTGTGCACCCATTTCTGAATTTCCCAGAGAAGAACATCAGAGGAGTTCTGGCAATTAAAAACCTCCTACATGATGTGTAGTGGCTCACTTAAATCTTTTGTGTTTTGACCATGAAAATCACCAGCTACAAGCCAGTTTATCCAGAGATCTGAGAAGTTTCATGACAGTAGCTGTGTGAACTGAGAATGTTAGGTAATAAAACGTTCTGAGAAAGATATTTGAAAAGGTGAAGTAATGGTGTAATGTATGGAACAGGGGAGAAAATTACAAATCAAATTTGTTATGAAATTCAATATCATTCTAATTGGTTAGAATTGCATGTAATTCTTAACTGATGCTAACTCTTTTTGATTTTAAGTATTATTACTTTTAAATATTCCTTCACAAGTACCAGCAATATTTGCCTGTGTGGGATGTGTAGTTTCTCTGATCTACACATTCTTATGAGTTGTCAGTTTTTCTAGACACTTCAGCTGTATCATTTCTGCTTTGCTTTTGCTTTAACAAAAGCAAAGTGTGTATTGCCTGGGCTGTATTACATAATACTAGTCTGGCATCATTGGGCTGTTTTCAGGGTTGTGCTTTTTAATTCTATGTGCAACATGTAGCTCCATAATATACGTCAAAAACATATCCAGAACATTGCATTATTTTAAAGTGACTTTTATCACAAGATTAAAATTGAATTTTAATTGTAATAGTGATTCAATAGTAATTGAATCACTATTGAAATTCAAATCTCATCTGTCCTGTTGGGTTTCTGGACTTTTTTTGTGTGCATCTGTACTAAAGACGATACTGTCAAGGTAGCTGGAACTAGTTCAGAAACTGATCTGCCTTGACAGTTGTATCATCTGGAAACTGTTATCTTTTTTTATATGAAGGATGTATGTTTTTTTTTTTTCAAGTAGTAAAGATTTTAATTTAGAGTCATAACTGTGCCCAAGTAGTGCTTGGCACATCTTAAGTGGTGGATGATGCAAACATCACTTCAAGCAAGGCTGGTTTCTCAGAAAGCCAGTTTTTGAGCACAGGTGAAGACTAAATGATGTTCTTTGACTTGCACTGGTTACCTGTGACCCCAGAGGGTTTCTAGGACAGCACTGGTTTTGCTTTGCTTTGCCTGTCTTTCCTGACAGGCTTTCCTGCCCTTAGCTGGGGATGGGGAGTGTTTGGTGCAAGCTGTCAGGATTGGAAATTTAAATACATTTTGTGCTCTAAAAATGTATGAGAGTCACTGTTCATTCCAGCTGTCTGGAAATCACTTAGGTAAAATAGGACTGTGCACTGCTTGCAGTAATTACATTGCACTATAGATGAGTGGAGGGAGGAAAGGGGACATTACTGTAGTGCAAATGTCCTAGCTGGACTTTTTCATGACAAATATGGAGCTGCACCACTTCCAGCAATGGGCTGCAGTCAAGCCTGAATTGATCTTGGGTATAGCAGAACAGTCTGCTGCTGTTGTTCTAGTCCAAAACAAGGATTACCAAACTGCAGCATACCTTTTTTTTTGCTATTCATACACCACCTATTTCAAAGTAGCATGCAGGATGATAATATGACATCTTGCTCCTTTATTCACAGAGATGAATGACAGCTGATGGCCACTAAATGCCCCCTCCTATATCTGTGTGCAGCACAGAGATGTGCCAGTTACTACCATGACCACGTGGAAGGGGTGGGACAGGAGTCTTCCTAACTGTGTGATTCTGCACTGACTCTGCAAGAGTGGCTGCTCATTATGCAGGGGAACCCCCCATGGAAAAAAATAACATATTAGAAAATATCACAAGAAAGAGGGGATAGCCAGACAGCTAAAAGGCATTTCCACATATTTTACCAATAATTGCCTTGCTTTCATGTGCTAGGTTTTGTTTAAAGAAGCCTGTGGCACAGATGATGATGTAAAACAAATTCACAGTTTAACTTACTATCAGCCTTAGGTGGTTCCCTGCTCCCTACCATTCCAATGAGACTTAGACATGCTAAACTAACATGAAGAATGGCATCACTCTGTCCATATTATGTCTCACTCCATATATTGTTTGGAGTACTCATTTTGAAGCATTCATGAAATTAAAACAAATAGTAGAATTTGAAGTCACTTTAGCAGTTATGCTCATTAGATTGCACTACAGCAGCTAAAAGATGTGATAAGCTTTAAATCATTGCCATCATAATTGACTCATCTAACCACTGCAAATGTATTTTTGAGGTCAGTGACTATCATAGGTCTTCTTCATACTCCAGTTCTATTTCATGTCTGTGATGCTACCTGTAGGCTGTTACACAAGATAGTTGCAGGAGACCATCTAGTCAGCATGCTAAATAGGAGTATTACCAAATTGTTCTTTCAGTGCTAATAAAATGAAAAGGAGAAACAACTATGCATGGATGAAAGGACTAGAGCAAGTAGTACTTCTGGAAGTTTAATCTGTTGCAGTTCTAAGTTATGTTGGTGGTTAAAAGACATCATGAACTATTTAAAGAACTAAATAAATTATTTAATTTAACTTTACTTGAGTGCTCCATCCTGCCAAAGGAAAAAAAATTATCATAATATGTAAATCTTTATTTTATATGGTATCTCACCAGTGGAAAGTAATGAAAGACTTTGGGCCACATTTATACTCCTTTGTAGAGTTCTGACTGATCAATTAGAACTAGTGTACCACAGAGATCAAGCAGTGCTCGATACTGATTTCAGTGGCAGCATACCCCAAACTATCACTAGCTTCCAGTAGTGTTACTCCTACTGTTGTTTTTTTTTTTTTTTCCTAAATAGATTACCTTAAATCAGCACAAGGTTAATTGCATCCATCCTTATTTCCATGTACTTTTTCTACTTGCATCTTTTATAGTTACATATGAAAGTAAAAAGTAACACTGAGGTTCCTTCAAGGCTCCAACGTTGCTTGATTACTGTAGCTATTTTTCTGACATGTCCATGGAAAAAGTTGAACTCTGAGAAAAGTGGAGTGTGAGTAATTCTACCTTGCTGTCATATTTTGAAGAGGTGTACAGAAGGTCAAAGTGTTCCCACAGATCAGAAGCTCTGAACAGTTGCTGAAGGGCATTGTCTGCATAGACAGGATAGAGTAACTCATGAAGGAATAAAACAATTAAAGTGGTTTCATGGTCTGGAGATTGTTTGACTGAAAAACCTTATAACTAGTTAACCAGAATTTAAACTTGTATTTTCCAATTAGAAAAAGATACATATTTACATTATAAAAGCTGTTTTATAAAAGTGATTTAAAGAAAACCCTATTTCCTTAAATATTTTTTCTGATAACTTTTCTAATTAGTTCTTTCCAATCATGTCAAATGGTTTGAAGCAGTCGCCCAAACTGGAGTAATATGCAGGTTTGAAGGTGACAGCATCAAAGAAAAATCAATATTTGCAGACATGTTAATGCTTATTCATAGTATTTCAAGACATTGCCCTGATATTGCATGATTGATCAGACTGAAAGAATATATTTTCTTCATCCAAACTGCTGAATTTTGTTGTGAAGGAAGGTTGTCCTTCAGCATTGACCTTTCTAAAACTGAACATGTCAGATTCTCATCACAGATGGCATTGCTTAGAGGTTCTTTGTCAGATCCCTTGTCAGTGGGATTGTGTTTGAATTTTGGGTCAGTAAAAAATAGGCTGATAAAAACCTTGAGAGTTATTTAGATATTATCTGAAAATTCATCTCTTAAATTCATCTGTCATACTATTTACATATCAGAAAGTTGATAGAATGTGTGGTAGCAAAATCAGGTGAAAGGAGATGTGCCTTTCCAAAACACTGGTCATAGTTTACTTAAATTCTGAAAATATTAAAAAAGTCATATTTATCAGTTCTTGATCAAAATGATAGCAGTTGACGCCAAGTCTAACTTTGTGCTGCTTTTAAGCATTTCACAAGATCAAACATCTGGTGAGGCCACTTTAATCCCAATTTTAATAATATCACATTTAGATAATGAACTTCTGACTTTCATGTGCTTTAAACTAAGCCTTTCCTCATGTGCAAGCTTGCATGAATCTGTAACACACAGGGGAGGACATCTGGGTCTGGATTTAATTCCATGTTTCCACAACCAAGTGTTGAAAAAGTAATGTAAACTTAAGACTTTGTTTTTGCAGTTCATTTTATTAATTGAAGCACAGTTATTAACAAGAGCTAGGGTGTTAAAAGCAACATTAAAAGCATTACTTTGATATGTTGAAGTATGGTGAAAGACAGGCTTTTAAGTATGTACAGATTTTGTTGTAAAGATGGAAGATACTGAAAGCCAAGCCATTGTTACTGGGATCAATTAGAGTAAAATGTTAGTGTTTAAGGTGTCTTATGGATCTGCAGGCCTTACTGTTGATAAAGGACATGAAAAATGCTTGGTAAGAGCTGTGCTTTTGGAGCCTCCCTGTCTAAATTGAAAGCTTCTGCCTAGCTGCCAATTTGTGTTGTTATTTTATGTACTAAAAAACTACTGAATGTATACCATAATAAAACTAAATATACTGCATGTTAGTTTCCTCTGAAATTAATCAAAGGGTTTTTAAATAATATAACAGGGGTAAAATTGCCTGTGAAGGACAGTAAGCAGGGTCAAGTGGTAATCATTAAGGTATTTTGAAACTACAAGACAGTTAGTGTAACAGTAACAGAAACAGAGTGCAAACACACTGTGAAATTCATAACTCATTTCTATCTGGCTACAAACACAGTAAATGCATATAAGGTCTTTTGGTGTAATCAGACTCGTCTGCAATTTCAATTGGAAAAATCCATCCTTTTTTGTTTTTGTTACTTTATTAACATAAAAACCAGAAACTATATGTGGTTTCAATAGGTCACTAAATTTTTTATACATTGAAGGCATTGTATGGTTTATGAATATGGGCCCTGGTATTGTTTTCATTACTTGTGTTAATTCCTAATTTGAGATTTTTTTAGCAGTCTGTAGTCACCATCAATGTAAAATTCAGGCACGTGCAACTATCTGTGAAGATATGCATTTTATATATTTTATAAATCTCCAATTCAGTAATGAATAGAATACAGTGTGAAAAAATGGCTCTGTGTGGGAAATAAACTTCATTCTATAACCATCCTGGCTCCTTAGATGTATATGATGAAGAAATCTTCACAATATGTAGCTTGTGTATGGCTTCACCTGATCTACTCAGCTCTTCCTCAAGAGGTCTGGATTGAATTTTCTGGGCTTTTGATTTTAATGGGTGCATTTCCAGATTATAATTTGTTGCTTTCAACTGACAATGAATATGTGTTCAAGTTCACTATTAGATTTTTCAATCTGTCCTGAGAAGCTGCTGTGAACTTTAACAGCTTAAGTAACCACTCAAGGACTATTAAGGATTTGTTCTAATTAACCATGTTATTCTTCTTTTTTGACATCTGTGAGGCTTGCAAAACCCTGGATGCATTCAAAATGTTACACACAAGGGTGGAGAAGACAGTTAAAAGATTAGCCAGTTTGGAATACGAGAATGAATGCCTCCCTTCGTTGCCTGCTTTTCTATATAAGACCTGATCTTGTTTTCACTGCTGTGTTCTTTTTCCTAAGTTCTTTGATCCTATACATTTTAAGCAGTTCATACTGAAATTCACTGTAGTATATGCTAATGTGTGCAACTATGTATGAAGGGAGAACTGGGTATTTATCAGCACAGGTTATACAATATTTTCAGCTTCCACTCAGAAATATGGGAAAGAGAAGTTTGTTTGCGACTGCTACTCTCTTTAGGTTTTGTCAAGTTAAATAAGTTCTTTGGGTAGCATGGTCTTTGAAAAGTACTTAGCTGGTGCTAAGGAGTCATCAAATTTTCTATTATGTTTTTTTAAATAAAGCATTTGCTCATATTCTTGGCTCTTTGAAGCAGTCCCTTGCAATAGACTGTTAGACTAGAGGCAAGTTTGAGGCTCTCCACCATCTGAAGAAATACTACTGTGTAGGAGGAATGCCTCCACAGGGGAGAGCACAAGTAACAGTATGGATTTGTATTCCAGTGTTTAGAAAACGAAAAAGCAGAATGAGACCAAAGACTGCTTATTGCTCATTCTACGAAGGAAATTTTCATGCATAACTGTGTGATATAAAGATCTTCCAGAACAGCAAAAATCTGAATTCAAAGCAAGGTGAGGAATCTGGGATAATGCTTATGCTATCCAAGGAAAATGTGTTTGTCTCCAGAGATAAGAGTTGTGCTACAGGTACTGCACTAAGAACAGTTACCAAATCTACAGTATTCTACATATGTGATAGAAGTAAATATGTGATAGAAGTAAAGATGGAAAGTATTTCATGAAACAGTTGTTCACACTTCTGTAAATTCACTGAAAATGGAAAATATTTAATGGTATTTATTAAATATTGTGAAATTCTGGATAAATTGAACTTTTTGAGGGAAATTTCTGTATATGCCAGTATAAATTTTTGATGGGCTTTTCTCAATGAATGCATGCAAAAAAAGCTGGAAAAATAAATTCTTAGTTGTATAACACTACAATAAGGAAAGGTCCATTTTTTAGAACAGGTCTATTTGAAAGCTCTCTAACTTCTGAAGGTTTTACTTAGTATTTCATTGGTAAGAGCAGAATTTTACTGGGAGAGAATTGAATGTAATTGAATTTTGTGAGTTAAAGGCAAACAGACAGTAAAGCATTTTTACGTGCATATTTTAATTTATTTATCTCATATATAAATATTTATTTATTTCCATAGGTTTTAATTATTCATAGAAACAATTGCTTGCTAATTGATACTGTATGTTTGGTAATACAACATAAAGTTATTTATTTGCTTAAGAGTATGAACAAGTTGCAGGTATTTTAAGAAATTGATATATGATCCAAAGTATAGTGCAGGGATACATCTGTAAAACTAGTGAGTAATATAAAAGTCACAGATGCAGATTTTTAAAGCTCCAATATTTAACCATTATAGGGGTTTATTTTTTTAAAGTATATATTTAAATAGAAGACAAATTATGAATTACCTAACAGTTAAATACAACTTATCCCCTCACCTCCCTTCCTCTCCCCTCCCTCTCCTCTCATGTTAGAGGCTTAAAAGGACAGTTCCTCTTGAGATTTCCATCGTTTCCCTATCTGATCCGCTACGAGAAGAAATCTCATAAACCTGCAAAATATTCAGACAAACTAATTTTTTCAAGACAATGTAAGCTCTATGATAGATTTTATGTGTATGTGTCTATGGTGTACTGAATTAACCTCTCTGTAATAAACTTTTTCCAGTCTTTTGTGGAAATTAAATTTAAAGTCTGAGTATTTCAAAATTAGATTCTCTGCCTTTCTAGAAATGAGCAGCCATTCTAGAAGCCTTTCAGAGTGGCAGAATAGTCCCTGAGGGTACCAGATCCGTATTACACAGAAGAGGCACTTTTAAGCAGAATTTTCAACACATATGAGAATCAAAACAGTGTTTCTGGGAGATTTCAGATACTTTCCTGGTGTTACAAGTTTTCAATATTTTAAAATTAATAAGAGAAGAAGAACATAAAAAGTAGCATCAGAAGAAGTCTTGTCAAGCATTTCTGTTATAATGCTGAATTGTGCACTACTTGGCAGTATCATGACCTTCACAAGATTGGGAACACATTTTCTATATATTCTTCTCACACTAATTAGCTGTAAGGATTTTACAATATTTGGTTCAAGTATTCCTTTATGGAAAGTGACATCTACAGAACTTGGTATGTCAGCTTCCCTATGTGCCCTATAGAAATAAACAGATAGTTCATTTGAAGTCTGCAAGTAAATTTGAATGAATATTTTTTTAATCATATGTCAGAGAACTGACTTTGGTTAAATTTGAAGGGATGTATATGTATATTCCACCTGTCTAGACCTTATGTGCACAAACGAAGCGATTTATGTAAAGAGCAGTTGAGCCAATACATCATCCCTGGTGTCAGTAGCAGAATTTTGATCCATTTCTCTCAGACTCCTTTCCCTATAAAGCAGATCAGTGCTCACTAAAACCACATGAATCTTTTCCAGATCCTTCCAACCCCACAGTGGCCTACATTAGTCCCTCTGCAGACCTGCTTTTTTTCATTAAGGCTTCTGTAGTGTCCCCTGGAGGCATCGACTGCCAGACCTCCCAAAGTCTGGCGATGCTATCGCTTAAATATACAGCTTTACCTTACAGAAAATTTTACCTCTTTGTTGTCACAACCTCATGTGTTTTGTTGGGCTGAGATAAAGTGAACAGGCACAGAAGACAAACTGGTGATTTCTAGATCATGATCTGCAAAAATGCAAGTCTAATAACTACTGCCATGGTGACTGTACAATATCCTGTCCCTATCTTCTCTTCATGAAAAAATATTATCTCTGTGAAGATTATTAACTCTAGGAGGAAAGTAAGGTGAAACCTTTTCTCACAGAAGACTGTTGATCATCCTGCTTCCAAAGTAAAGGTCATAGGACTTCCCTGAACCAAGTCTGCTTTGAAATAATACAAATCCTTTAGGAAAAAGACAATCCATCCTGATTTTCAACTTGCCAGTGAAAAGAAAATTTCTTAAAACTTTGAAATTTATTCCATTAACTTCTTACCCATGTTAGACTTTTTCCCACAGATTTTATTGAGAGATGAGTTTATGATAAGATTTTGAATTTATTGAAAGACTGAATATTTGCTTAGTGCTGTAGTGCAGTCGTCTGGATGTGTGGATTGGAGTGAGGGTGGCAGGTGAAATTCAGTGCTGATAGGGTAATGCCTACTAGAGGGGATAATTTGAATTTACATACGTTGCAGATTTCTAAATTAATTGTAGTCACTGAGGAAAGAGACTTGGGCAATGTTTTAGACAACTCAGCAGAAACAGCTGTTCACTGTGCTACAGAAGGAAAATGCTAGGGCACTAAAAAACAATTATAAAAATTCCGAATTTTTTTAATACCATTAGGCTAATCCATTACTGTTTTCTTACATAGTGTTTGTTAAGTTCTGACAACCTAATCTCAGAAAGTGATTATTCAAGAAAAGACAGAATTCTAGATAAGAGTGAGGAGAAATTTGGCTATGGAAATGCCTTTTGTAAGAGTCCATATTAATGTTGTTTCATTTCAGGAAACTAAATAGGATCAGCCTTAAGAATAAGAAAAGATGAACTGAGTTCTCCTGTTTATATTTTCAAAAATTAGTGTGGATCAGTTGAAGTGGACAGTAGACTTAAAAGTGAAAATTGCTTTTTAGAAAAACAACCTTTAACTGATGAATTTACCCCATTAGCCAGCCTATTCCATGATTGTACAATAGGAAGTCTTCAATAAGGCATTAGAAGAAGCACCATTGAGAGAATCCATTGTGGAATTTCATGTGTTTAATCCCATACTTAGTTTCCAATCACTTTTTGTGATTGCATGTATAGGAATAATGATCCTGACATGAGTACAGACATTCAGTTAAGAGTTTTTGATATTATAAGATCCTTCAGCTTTACTTTCAGATTATCTGCAGAATTTACCCAATACTGAAGCAAGACTGCATTTCTACTCTAGGAAGAGGAGAGGAAGGGAAGAGGAACTAGAGGTCAATTAAATTTGATGAATCTAAAAATGCCACTTCCTAAAGACCCTAATTTCATTAGGCATGCCTCACTTTTTTTTGATGTATGGCTGCATGACCACCACTAAATCTGAAGGAGGGGAAAACTTCAGTTTTCTGTCTGGCAACTTGAGGTCCCTTAGAGTTACAATGCTGAACTTCATGAAAAAGACAAATGAGATGCTTCAGTGATGATAGATACCTTAAGAACTACTGGAAGTAGTTCTTTACAGTTTCTGTTAGGGTAGTGTGTTGTGGTCTTTAAATCTGCTTCTATTAGGTCCTTGGTAACCCTGAAGCTCTGTCCTTCAATAGTTGTAAGATAGAACTTGCTTCAAATTTGCATAAAGTTGCTTTCCATCACTGCTTCTTCAGATATTCTGGTATGAAGGAAAAAAAAGAAAGGTTGCTTCTGCTTTTGGGGGCCTCCGTTTACATCCCTGTCTTGGCTGCAGTTGTCTTTCTCTCTTTCTCAGCAGTATGATTCCTCACAGCTTCCACTCTCTAGGAACTTCTCATTAAAGTCTTGTACCCCTTATAAGATCATCAAAGAGCAGAATGAGCAAACTAAGTACTCCTCTCTAGATTCAGGAAGTCACCTTTGCATCAGTCCCTCTTCAGATAGTGGCTGCATTATTAAATCCACTATTAAACTAAAAAAAAGCTTGAGTCTTAATGATATATTTAAAATGCTTCTTAAAACATCCCAAGTTAGATTGATGAGTTGGAAAGCATTTATTGCTTTAAAGGCAGATCTTGTACATCATTGCAAAATTAAAAGGGATTTATACTTTTTGGCAACATGAAATTCTCATTCTTAAAAAAGGATGGCTAACTTTTCTCAAAACTGAATGTTCCTTTGATTGGGAGAAAGACGAAAGATTACTTTTCATGAAAAATTACTTAGAGAAAAAAGTATATGGCAAACATATATCAAAAAAAATCCACCTTAGAATATATATGATGATGGTCAATCGCACAATTTTAAAGTAAGAAGGTAGCTCTTGGTAAATTGGAATTTATATTGCAATGTTTTTCATGCAAGCATCACCTTCAAACTGTGCAAAAATATACTGTTGTCTCTTACCTGTAGGAAGTAAAAAACATTGCCAAATTTCCAATGACCTTAACAGTCATGCAGAAAAATGGCAACAAATGAGAATACTAATTCCATGATATCCACCACCTATAAGAAGATCATAGCTGGAAATGTTTTGTGTGTTTTTTCTGTTTTAGGATGCACTAGAATAATGCATCCTAACCAGTTCATGCCATGGCAATCATAATACGAATTTTTTGTTGTTCATTAACCCTGGGTCACAGGCTAGAGGTTTTTTGGGTTCCTTAGCTGCAGTTCTGAGGTATCTTAATCTGTAGGAGAGCTTGATGTTCACAACATTCAGGATTTATTTGATTCCTGACTTTGTTTTCTCTCTCCTTCTGCCTCTCCTTTATTTTTATTTTTATTTTTATTATTATTATTTGTTTGTTTGTTTGCTTGCTTTGGTTTTTTTTCTGTATAGCAAAATTTACACTGCTAATTTTTCCTGATGCTTTTTTCTTCTTCTTGGTAGGAGCTGAGAAATACAATATTCAGTTTGTTCATTTTCAATTGCTAACTAAATTATAATACCAAAACCTTATTTCATGTTTCTAAGCACAAAACTGGAAAAAAAAATGTGTTGTTTTTTTTTTTTTTCTGAAGCATATGTATACATGCACAGAAAAACAGTTGTAAACACCATTGTCTTTAATACATGCAAAAGCTGTTCTCATTTGCACTTTGAACCTGTACAAAATGTATAAATACTTTTGGAAATTTGAATTTAATTGCTGAAAGGGTAATACCAGCTCTAATTTTACCTCTAGTTTATGGTAGACCAAGTCTAAAGAACATATGTTAAACTGAAAAAAAATTAATAAATTAACATTAAATAAATTGCTACTTGGGACACCTGAATATTAGGTTCACAGGATTAGCATGCTAATGACATTGCTATGAGAATACTGGACCTATTATGTTTATTAATTGCAAATGTAATTTCTGAAGTGTACTAGGTTACTTGTTTTGCATATTATAGTTCTTAATTGCATAAAAGACCATGTCTCTTGGAGGAAAAAACAGAAAAGCATACAGCATACACATGTAATTTTCCCTGGCTTTTTCCTGCTATTTTGATTTTATTTCCTTGTTTGAGCTAGAAAAGCAATGAATGTATTTATAAAAAAAAAAAAAAAAAAAAAAAAATCCCCCAAAACCCAAGCCTCTAGAATGCCTGAACTCTATAAATATTTCAGGTGATGAGTGTAAAGGAAACTATTTCCTTTAAACAACTTATTTGTCTAATATGTACAAAAGTATGGATAAATCCTATTCTTCCTGTTGGTTGATAGAAATGCTTGACTGAGTTCTTCTGGGCACTGAGGGCTCTAAGCATCCATCTGAACCTATGGCTATTGAGAGCACTCAGAAATTCACAGCGTCAGGTCCTAATTAAGCAAAGCTGAAATTGTTCTATTACATTTTAAAATTGCAAAACACATGACCATAGCCTATAGTGTAGCTAATAAAAGATAATCCTGTGGCTTGCTTTGAAGCAATTACTCTGTGTCTTTTTCTTCCTGCAGGAATCACCTTGTCACATCCCTCACATGAATCAATCCACCACTTCCCCTTCCCCCCTTCTATTTTTGTAATTCTGCCCTTTGACAAAATTAGAATTTAGAGGATGATATAAAAAGAAAAGTTGTTGCAGACGTACAGAAATTTATGCAGTCTTTCTGCTACTTGCAGGCAGCTTACAAACAGCTGGTGAGTTAGTATACTGCAAACAAAATAGACTTATCAAATGAAGTATGAGAATGTTTTTATCTCTGTGAAAGTAAGAGCCTAATAGAGCTAGCCTGAGTTGGTCATATTCTGCCACTAATCTACCCAGACCTTGTTTCAAGGAAAGGGAACATTTTACTTTGGAATTTATATGTCTTTATTATATCAAGAAAAATAGCTTTCTCTATACTTTCTGTCTTGTTTTTCTTCATTGTAACATCTGTCAGGAGCCAAATGTCATTAATTTTGGTACTGAATTCACCTTTTTTTGCTTAATATTTGAACTCCATACAGAAAAGTTAGTGTATTCATCTATTTTGATCCATGCTAAAACATAATTAATGAAAGCTATGTGATCATTGTTGAAGATGAATAAAAAAATAAGTAAAAATGTTTAACTAGTATTGCTGTTACCTCTTTAGTTATAGGGCACCGTCTAGCTTCATTTGAGCCACAATACAAGAGAAAAATAAAGGCAGGTGTAATTTGCATAAATTATTGAAGAGAATCATTAGAAGCAAGCTTGTATAAATGGAGGCACTAGGTTCTGATTGATCCTTGCCCTCCCTGTGGCAGAGTCATCTCCCACGGGCGTTTTCTGAAGAAAGATTGGAAATCAAAGTGGGAAACATTAATTATAGATCAATATCCCATGGAAACTCTTCTACTGGACCAGCATTTTCAAAACTGGGGAATAAGTCAGAAACTAAAAGAGTATGGGATAGAGGACAAGCTGGTTTTTGTACTGTTTTTTAATTTCATTGTTAAAACTTCTGATCAGATAGACTCACTATGCAGCTGAACAGATTGTCTTCATTGCAAAATAGTAAGAGAATAGCTGAACTAAAATACTGTCCTTCTTCCTCATGAAGAAATCATACATTTCAGGGATTTTACTTCCTTTCTTTATTAACTTCCTTGAAGAAGTTACAAGGTTTTCCTTTCAAATGTTGTGTTGTAGTGTTTACTTTGTTTTGTTTTGCTTTGATTCTACTGTGTGGACCAAACAAAATAATTTGGAAAACGACAGTATTACATTTTATGTTCATTACATTCTCTTCTTGTCTCTCCCTGGGAAGTGACAAACTGATATCATACATCAATTTTATGTATTTATGAAATCCATGTTCATCTTCTATTTACAGATTTCTGCAGGAAAACATAAATCAGATTTTTTTGAGCTATTATTGTACTGTAAATATCACAAATCTTATACCAGTCAAAAAAAAGGTTTCTAACATATGGAATGATATTCAGCAAGGATCTGAAATTTTACACTTTACATATCTGACTTTGAAAAACAGAAGACAGGAAAAAAAAGATATTTTTAAAGTTTAGTATATATTTATATATTTATATTTAAAAACTCTTGACTGTGGTAAGCAAACATACCGTGACATAAAAGAAAAAGGTTATGTTGCAAGTAGTCAAGACATCATTGATTGCTGAAAAAAACCCTGAAAGGAAAAAAAGTGATATTCATCCAAATAAAGGAACTAACTGGTTCAGTTAAATACCTCCTGTTTAAACCGAAGGCAACATTGCTCTTGACTGTAGCATAGCCAGTTTTATTTTTTTTACAGACACAGACTTTCAAACACTGCTTATGTGTGGTACAGTATGAATTTATATGCAATCTTATCTGCAAAAGTATACTAAAAGCCTATGAAGTATAAGTCAACAAAAAAATTGCATTGTGTTTTTTGCATTTCTATTCTTTTGCTTTAATGTGATTTTAGTTTAACGCATAATATAAGAGTATTTTTGATATTGATATAGGAAATATTTGCATAGATATTTAATTGATGTTTTTATGATTCAGAATATGATGTTTCTTATGTTTATATAATGAGAAAAAAACCTACTACAATGAAGAAAATTAAAGTGATATGAAGAAAAAAAAAAAAGTTTGTTCAAGTCACATTTCCTTTAAATGTTAACTTGTCTTTCATCTATTTTGATGTTGTAAACTTAAAACCACATACATTATAAAAGTTATTTTATCTAATGGATTCAAATACCAAGTGTCAAATATCGTTTGAATAGTCGTTTACCCCAAAGAACTTTTTAGCTTGACCTTTTCATCCTATTACAATAGACTGCCTTCCCAAAAGCCTTTTTAAAGTAGGACACCACCACTGGTACATTAGATATTTATGTATTTCCTATGTAAATGTCTTAGAACAAAGTTTTAGTACTTTTATTAAAATTATTTGAAACAACGTATTGGGACATATAAAAACCAACCGTGATCATTACTGTATTTTTGGTCAATACGCTTCTGGTTTTATATTTGTTTTTCTTTAAATGACAGCATGTAATTTATAATTGCACCATAGAAGACAGACATACCGAATAGCTGAGATTTTTTACTTTAGCGTTACAGTAGTATATGTTTTTTATTTGCCTGATGTTGCTGCTGCTAATGATTTTACAGTCTAAGAGGAAAAATCCTGTATTACTGTTAAGTTTTAGTGATGTGAGTGCCTCCCTTTTGAAGTCTAAGATTACCTGAAATGATATTCTCAGAGCCTAAAAACATGTGTGGTCATTTCCAGCTAGTGCCAACCACTTAGAGACTTTGCTGCTTGTAGACTGGTGATTGAAGTAGTCAGGCAGTTCTTATGAACTCATGATGAAATTCATTGCTTTGGTTGTTTAGAATATGTGTGTGAGGGGAGATAAGCCTTTCTCTAGAGAAATCTAAACTAGAAGAAACAAAAGTTCAAGCAAGTCCTAAGCTGTAGGATCTAAGCAGCAAACTCTATTTCCCAAGTTGATGTTCAGTTCCCTGTTTGCTTTTGGAAATAGTAAGAATAAACAACTCTGCCCTAAAATAATGTGATGGTAAACATTTCCAAAATTATCCCATCAATATATAGTTGGATTAGACCAAAATAATCAGCTTGCTGATGAGGTATTGCAAAGCTATAGGGGTTAAAGATGCTAATACCAAGGCAATGATGTGATGGGGTAATCTGTGGTGAAAGAGCCGCTTTGAACTCTTGACTTCTCTGATACATCACCAAGCAACAGTTGCATTTATACAGTGATTCATATGTTCAAAGCCTCGTCTGGATTCTTGCAATGCTGTGATGAGAAAAATTGGGAAGCATCACTCATTCTTATTTTTGCTACCAAAAAAGCCAGATGATTTTCCAAGGAACATGTCACGGGCTTTTGGCTCAACCAGAATTGTTCTGACTCCAGTTTCATCATTGTTTTTGTTACACGTGCATCACCTTGATCTGGCCAGTGGTCTTCTGGGATCCAGGCATCTGAATGAACTCCACAGCTACATATAATGAGCCAAAGAAAACCATAAAAATCTAAAGCCAGGAAAGATCAAAGATGTTTCATGTAGGACCACATAAGTAACCTCTTGGATGATACATGGAGAGGAACAGAAAGAGGCACAAAAAGAAAAACATTTGATTCTTAGAGGGACTGGAGGTTATGGAATCATTATAACCCACAATATGACAGTTATGAAAGAAGAAGACTACAATTCTTTCAAAATGTATACCAGAAGCCAGATTCCTTGCCTATCAGGCAACCAGTTGCAAAAACATATACGTGTTCTTCCTTAATTTGAAATTTGTGAACCAAATGTGTTATTGGAGAGGTATTGTAGAAAGAGAGTTCTGTCCAAACCCCTTCCCAAATGGCTTTTGAGGATCTCCAAAAATTGAGGCTCCACGGCATCTCTGGACAACCTGTGCCACTATTTGACCATCCTCACAGAGAAAAAGTGTTTCTTTGGGCTGAGAAAGAACCTCCTGTATTTCAGTTTATAGCCATACCTGAGTACCATGTTGCTGGGCATTGCTGAAAAGAGCCTGAGTGATTTTGGAGGTTGGCACTCCATCTTTTCCACTGCCTCCCTTCAGATATTTGTACACATAGATAAGATCCCTCTGGAGCCTTCTCTTCTGTAAGCTGAAAAGTTCCAGCTCTTTCAGTCTTTTTTCGTAATAGTGATGCTCTAATGTGTTATTCATCCTCATGGCCCTAGAAGTTTCTTTTTTTTTTTTTTTTTTTTTTTGGAAATTCTCATGACATATCTAGCCAGACTATTCAATACAGCATTCTTATCCCTGCAGAGCACTTAATATTTTTTTAGAAGTTGATACTGGGCATTCTAGTAAGATGTAGAGGCAGCATCCCTACAGAGACAGCTGTATGATTGAGTGTTTACATCTACTAGAACTGTTAGTTTTATTTGTGGAAGTATTTCCACTGGTCTGGGTCTATGCCAGGCTCCACCAGACATTTCTATTAGGGACTGAAGAAAATTTTGCTGAGCAACTAATAAATAAGACCCACATTTTGCAGTCAGTTAGAAATGTGCACACTGTTGGAGGGAATGATCAAGGTACAAAGAGTTTTTTTCTAGGCCGAGGATTCGTGTCATAGTTGTTATACTATTAACCCTCTCAGTACAGAAAGTAGAAGTAGTGAAGGAACAATGTAGCTCCTGCATTTAGAGATGAGTAGTTATATACTAAGCATATTTCAGTCTCTCAAGGACTGTGCTATATGTAAATCCCACATCTGCTGCTTACTGGTAGATTCCCACCTGCCTGGAATCTGCAAATGGCTCTGGCTTGGTGCTCCTAGAGTCTCTTTTATACCTCCCATTTCTGCTGCTCTCAAGCTACATTGTTTTTCCATGCGTAAGTGTGGCAGCGAAGAAAATTATTTAGAATATTTAAACTAAACTTGAATTGCAAATGAGAGGAATTCAACACACAGTTTTGAATACATTTTGCCTTTTTACTTTTACCACTCCTTAGACTCTGAGTTTGGTTGAAGTCAGTAAAAAGGCAGAACTTCTGGCCTTGGGCTGCAGTCTTCATTCTTGAGCTACCTCTCCCTGGGAACAGGAGGTCCCGTTTAAAATTATCTGTCACCATGCACGACTGGGAAATGTCAAGACTGCCACCTCTCTGCTGACATGCAAGATCACGTGTTGGTAAATCTGGTTTTGTACTGTTGGAAGCAAATATAATACGATTGTTTAGTTTCACATCCATTTTCTAGCTAGAACACAGAAAAAAACCTGTCAGAGTATATATAGTAGAATAGAGGAGATACCTCAATTATTTTGAAGCTAACTTGTTTCAGCAACACTGAACTCAGTGAAGCATAACTTATCTTCTTCTTTGGCCCACTGTGGTGTCAATTCTACTACTTCTAGTAGTTCATATAAGTATTAAGCATAGTGCATCCTGAAACCTCAAGTGCAATCCCACAGACTTTTCTGAATTATTAAGTCCCTGTTACAAATCCTGCAATTTACAGTAAAAATTAATGTGTCTAAGGCTATGCTGCTGCCACATGTAAATTGCTTTATGAGAGGTTGCCACAAAAACTCATAAGAAAAGAGGTTGGCCACTTTCTAGTTTAGGCCATTGGAGAACTAAATTTTGCAAGTTGGTATTTTGACTTTATGGTATGTTCATATTGATAAAAAAGAATTGCTTGGTATGAAAATGCTTCCTTCTTTTTAAGATCTTTTAAATCCTGCAATACAATTTCCAATAAATTGATTTGTTTGTGAGCTTCAATCTACTCTAAACAGGCAGGATGATTTTTTTTTTAGATAAAACACACCATATACCCATTCTGTAAATTCAATCAATATCTTCTGTTAAAAAGAGAAAACATCACTGGTGATAAACTGGTGGCTTTAAAGACAGGAGGGAGGGAAAACATCAGAAGATTCTTATAATTCTCTGTATAAACACTTCTGTTTACTTCTGGCTATCTGGCTATCAAGTTGTCACTGAAAAGTCAGTATTAGCTGCGATAGTTAGGTCTGTAATTAAAACACACCATTAGCCATGATTATTTGACCTAAATGAGGAAATGACTTGGTCATATGGATACTAATTCTAGAGCTAGCTTATTTATCCTTACCATAGTTAAAACCTTCAATCACTTTTCAAAATTACATCTGCACTTGAACTGCTAAATCCTGTGGTGATCACTGTAGGTTAGATTCCTCAATGTTTGCTTTTTGAAAGTATATGAATTACTCAGTCATTTTAAACCATTTCCCTTATAGTGTCTTTAGTGGAAGTATATTAAAAAACAGAAGTCAAAATACTTTGAAATTATGAAATCTCACAGTTCCACTGAGTGCAGATAGGAATTTTGTTTGCAAATAAAATATTTAAAAAAAAAAAACCACCAGAAATACATGAATAATAATGATATGCAGCTGCACTACCGAAGGTATTTATGAAATTGTTTTAATCCATGCTTCATTAGATTGATTTAGTAAGCCTTCATGTTCATAGAACATAATTGTACTGTAGCTTATACTATGTACTGTCATTCAAGTACATTAATAATTTGTGGCTGTTTTCTTCTATCTTAGAAATCAGTAATCTCTTTGAAACTCTGATTATCTTAATAATATTCTTGTTTAATCTTTAATGAAGATATATGGGTTTTCTTTGTTCTAGTAAGAGTATTGTGTCAACATACTGGTTTTAAGACCACTCTTTCTTCTTAAGCTAGCAATGATTAAAATCCATTGGTGTGTTTAATACACTTTAATTTAGATCATTCTTTAAACTTTAGAGGAGGAAAAAATACAGTCATGTGACAAACTGCTATCTATTCCACGGCCAGATGATCCAGATGATCCATTATATCCAGTATTCCATTAGCAGCAGTTACAAACTAAAATGAAAAGATCCTTTCATCATGGTAGAAAAAAACCCAAATGCTACAAATCTAGTCAAATCTGGCATCCAAATTCTGGAAGATGATGCAGCTCATGTGCTGAGCACTTACAGGTTCCATGGACTCACAACATGTTAGATGGATCTACTTCACTACTTCTTTGTTCCAAGATTGATGATTTCCTCAGAATGATGCTTGCCAAGACTGCATTTTCATTGCCAAAGTACATTAAGGCAGACACTCGTCCAATTCCAGTAGAGGGGAGGGGAAATTCTTGTGAATATAATTTCTCTGATAACTTGCCTCAAAAATACAGGGTGATGAGGAAAGTATTTTCTTTCATTCTTGTGCTGTGTCTGCCTCATTGTGTTTCATCTTCTCTTTGTTGTTTTACCCACCTATATATTTTGGACTTAAAGTGAAGCTTCTCCTCTGTAGTTCCCAGCATTTGGACTATGCACAATAGAATCTGAGGTACATATTTCAGATATCTGGCAGTCTGAGTCAAGGTCCCTCAAAACATGTTAATAGAAAACTGCAAAACAAGATTTGCTCTCATTTATCTTGTTTCACAATCCTTTTTCATAAGGACAAAGCACAGAATTTTGTGATACTAAATGCTACTAGTCTCAAACATCCACCAGTCTAGAGGTCAATTTGTCTGAATTTAAAAAAAAAGAAACTTGCTTTCAGAGTGTCATCTGACTTTCCTGTATGTTAGCTGTATCTTCTAGTTGCTGTTTTGAAGGCTGAGGGAAGACCCAGGTGGTCTGCTTCCTTTGTGCAGTGACAGGGGGTGGCTATCAGGCATCCTGTATTTAATTTATATGTAAGTCTTTTTAGACAGAGAAAGGCTGTACTGTCCCCTCCTGCTGTTTCTCTATTCCTTTTCTGCAGAGTGTCTCTGCAGTGGCACTCTGCTAGATTCCAGTTTGTTTGCCCTGCTCCACTTCTCCACAGTACTCCCCAAGATATTTTTTTCTGTCTCTATAGCTTTTCTAATTCAGATACCTGAAGGTTTAGTTGCTGGCAAATTTACTTACTTGTAATCTCATACCTCTGATGCTTCAGTTATGCCATAGTGAGGATGGTTTTGAGTAGTGATAGATGACCTCACAAGCCTACCAAGTAATTTTGTCTGCCCTTAGCACCTGAGAGATTCATAAAAAGCCCTGCTCACCTGTCTGGTGATGGTGACAAGAAGGTAGCATAATTTTAGATAATGGTGACACGATATTCAGAATTTTTTTTCTTCCCTGACTGATCATTTGTTTTAATATCACTGACTTGAGAAGACTGAATATAAAAATAACCCCATTCTTAAATATTCTTATTGCAAATATTAATTCAAAGGGACTTTACACATTACACTGAAATCAATCAAACTTATTTGTTTCTTACTTCCATGGGCCTGTTGCCACATATTACATTGGTCTTGCCCACATTCAAGCTCTGTCTGGCATTTCAGACCTACCTTATGGAAGAAAGAGCAGACTTCCCGTGCAAAGTGACACATAAACTAAATTATTTCTGTGATGACCCAAATCTTGCACACAGGGTACACTACTTCTCCCTTGAGGCTGAAAAGTGCAAGAACATAGGAATATATAAGTTGGATGTAGGTAGTGATAGTAGCAATTCATTTGTATTGGAAAGAAGAACATTTTCCTATTGATTAAACACAATTTTGTTCTTATTCAGAATTGTTCCTGTATATAGAGTTAGTGTGAAGGTGAAAGAGTTTAAGCTAGGTCTTAATCATGTTTCTATTTCCATGTCCTGGTGGATCTCCCTGTTGTGTAGAACTCAGAAACATTGAGATTGTGTGTCAGCCACACTATTGGAAGGTAAACCTGTTTAAATTAGAAATATCTGAACTCATGACCTGATGGTTTCCCTAATTTCTAATGCCAGTTTGATCTTTTGTTTACACTGATCCAATGCTCACCTATGATACACATTTAGTGTTAGTAAAGTGAATCTTAATAATGAGTTAATTCCTCTTGATCATCTTCACTGTGTTTGTGAAAGGGGAGTGCACCACCACCGTGATTAACCTGCTACGGAACTGAATTGGGTAGACTTTGCAAGATAAACTTAAAGTTGAAAATAGCTACACAGTTTGGTGTTAGGCTGTGTATGAACAGTGTATATACAAACAGATAAAAACCTCCAAAGTGTTGTATGAGTCACAGAGAGCCTACAACACACTGTAAGAGTATAGCATTCATTAATGTAAGTATTTAGAAGCTGTGAACTATGATGTGATATGTTTGAAAGAGGTGGCTGAATCGATTGTTTCTTTTTTTTTTCTTCCTTTTTTTATTTTATTTTAAAAGAACAGATCAGATTTATGGGGTCGCAAGTAGTTTGTTCTCGGAGAGAGTGAAATTGCAGCAATACGTTTTAATGGAGTCTTGTAGATTGGCAATATAAGTATCTTTCATTCTTGTGAGTGTTTCAGATCTTAGATGAGAAGATATTTATAAGGATATATCAGTGTTCTCATTACCTCAAAAATCTTAGACTGTGCTTTATATAGGCTAGATTTTAAGAATGCTTAGCAACATTATAATGCAACTATTTGTTTATGAAGCATTGCCTCAAGAAGACAGTATGTTTCACAAGATTTGTCTGAGTATTCTTAAGATAGTGGCTTTAATCCATAAAGCTTTCAGTTATTTGGACCCTGCTTTATCCCTCGCACTTCTACACAATTAAGAGCATAAACAGTTGGCATTAAATTCATCTTGATTTAAAAAGGCAGTTCCTCTTATCAGGAAGTTTCCTCTAAGTGGGCTCACAGTCTGCTACTTCACTATCTCCTTGACACCTGCTTTGCCTATAAGTATGTGATTTTGATATTCTTCTCAGAAAGCTGAATGTGTCCCTTCCCTCTCTTTCATATTCTTTGAGAGACAATTACAATATAGTGTAACTGTGTGAGAGCCATTGTGGATTTATTATTGTAGATGGTGAATATTTTTATGTGCCCTGTGGGCAGTCAATTTTATATGACATATATTGCAGATTTATATTTTGTCTGCTTAAAACATTTTGTGAAGTGCCTAGAGCCAAGGTTAGGTGCATAAGTTGTAACTTCAAATAAATAAATATATTAAATAAATAATTGAAGCAGGCAGTTTCAGATAATAACTGGCTCCTGGGTAGAAAACTGTAAGACTTAAAACAATGGAATCTTTAATAAAGAATATGAAATAAAAGCCCCAAAGAATTTATTTGCCAAAAAACCCCAACAAACTCAAACACCTAAAGTAACAGCACTTATACTTCATGAATTAGAAGCTTCATTATATATGATATAAAGCTAATTACTAGGGAGCATTTTATTTACCTCTAATTTCTATTTAATAGCCACTGCACTTGTCATTGCAGGTATGGTTACAAAAGTATGGCTACCTTCCACCAAGTGACCCCCGAATGTCGGTGTTGCGCTCTGCAGAAACCATGCAATCAGCTATAGCTGCCATGCAGCAGTTCTATGGCATTAATATGACAGGAAAAGTGGACAGGAACACAATTGAGTAAGTAACCAGTACTGAACTGCTCTTGACTTTTCTGTTTCAAGCAGGGTAAAGTAGAATTGGGAAACCTTTTTAACACGTTTGGCAGTGTAACTGGGGCATCCAAATAGTGTTACAGCTTCAGATGGGGAGTTAAATTGTTTCTCTCTGTCCTTGTCTTTTTATTTTCTTCGTCTCCTGTATTTTATGGTAGCAGGTAGTCACCTGCCTAACTGCCATCTGACTTTGGGCACATGACTGTAAACAAGATGTTACAGGTTGCCTAAAGAAGGGGCCAAAAGGTTATCAATACAAAAGTAGAGAAACCTATTTGAAACAGGCAAGAATTCATGAAATGTTTCACAGTTGAAGTCATCTTTTCTTATTAGAAGATCTTTAATGTAATTTCCTTTTTTGTCATTGAAAAAAAAAATAAATTGGCAGACTCCACTGGCCCATTTGTTTAGTGATTTCCAGTAACAAAAGACCAGGTGTGGTCATTTTAACATGGAGTAAAATTGAATTAGTTTTGCGTACCCTTCGAAATTCTGTAGTTGTGTCTGCCATGCAGTGTCTGATTTTAGTGACTGAATGGACACACAGAAACTTTGTGAAACAGAGCTGTTAAAGGACACTTTCACTCTATACTATGCCAAATTTTAAAACTGTGCCAGGAAAGTTAAAAAGAAAGGGAATTAAGAAAATGTATCTGAGATTAAGACAGCAGGATCAGAGCAATGGTCATTCCTCTGTACTTTGCACTGGAGGCTGCACCTCTAATCCTGTGTTCAGTCTTGGACCCTAAACTGGAATAAAGATATTGAGGTGCTGGAGTTTGTCCAGAGAAGGACAACAAAGTTGGAGAAGGGTCTGGAGCACAAGTGTCATGTGGAGTGGCTGTGAGAACTGGGGTTATTTAATCTGAAAAAAGAGAGGCTCACGGGGGACCTTATCACTCTCTGCAACTACCTGGAGGGAGGTTGTAGTGAGGTGGGGTCGGTCTCTTCTCTCAGGTAACAAGTGACAGCACAAAAGAAAATGGCTTCAAGTTGCATCAGGGGAGGTTTAGACAGAATATTAGGGAGTATTTCTTCCCCAAAAGGATTGTTAAGCATACAGAACAGGCTGCCCAGCAAAGTGTAGTTGTGGTATCTAGGGACATAGTTTCATGATGGATTTGGCAGTGCCTTGCTAGTGGCTGGAATCAATGATCTTTGAGGTCTTTTCCAACCTAAACTATTCTATGATTCTCTGATTCTGTGATTTGAAGTGCTTGTTGCAGTCATTTCAGTTAAATTGCTAT
The DNA here is from genome assembly GCF_003031625.1 of Empidonax traillii. Lineage (NCBI taxonomy): Eukaryota > Metazoa > Chordata > Aves > Passeriformes > Tyrannidae > Empidonax > Empidonax traillii. The sequence continues at coordinate 174,425 of NW_020955702.1, forward strand.
AAAGATTGTCTTATGACTTTAGAAGAAGTTACTTTGCTTGAAAACCAGGCAATAATCAACAGTACTGTCACCACATATCCAACATTTACTTCATGTTTCTACTACTCTAAGATGCTTATTTGGGGGGAAAAAGAAGTCCTCGTTTGATTCCTATTTACCAACCCCCATGTGATATGTCATCTTTTGTTATTCTTTTATGGTAAAGTAGCTGACATTAATGATTTTTCTATCATTTAGAGTTTAGGGAAGAGACTACATAAAATGCTGGCTGGACTGGAAAAATCATTTTATTCCACTGACACATACACTATTACATTGAAAAGCAATAAAGCAAAGCAGATTTTGTGGCTACCCTAAGGGGAGGTGAGTTGATCACACATCCCTCAGTTCAGGAATTTAAAGGACCTTGAAACATGCAGTGCTATAGCAGTAAACACCTTTTGAGAGAGCCATGCTCAAAAGTATGTTTGTGGTCCAGTCTGCAGTGTGAAAAGACTGGACTCTTCATACAGCTTCAGTGTTTGATCTTTGAGGGAGGGTGCTGCTATACCAGTCACTAGTACCCTTTTTTAAAGGCACGTTAATAGCAGCTTTGTAAGAGACAGTATATTTCATTAAAAGTAAAATAGTCTGTTCAGAGCAGTACAGAGAAGATAGGAAGCAGTAGCCTAAGGAAAAGCAGAGGACGTTGCTTCGTGTAGAGTATCAGCTAGAGAACTGAAAGGAACCCAAACCAACCTAAAACTTTAATTTCAAATGGAAGCGGTTTATGTTTGCTAATTACATTTTTTTTGGCAAACAAGCTTGTCTTCACTTCTTTTGCTATATAAGTGATGAAGAAATCCATTTATTAAGCAGTCCAAAACATTAATTTTATAAATTGGCAGATATGGAATCTTACAGACTTTTTGATGTGTGATTTTCTTCTACACAGAAAGGTATATTAATGCATTGCAATTCTTAGATACATGTAACTCATGCTGGATGAATGCTGCATTTACTTACATATTTGGAGTTGCGTTAACTTGAGTCGAGTTAGGAACAGAACTGATTTTTAAGGACTTGTAACACTTACATTGGTGTTGAAAAAAAAAAGAAAACAAAATAAAAAACTCATTTTAAACTAAACTGATACAATTAGTTCACATCATTCTGTGAATATTCTTGGGAGATATGACTGTATAACAAAGGATAAATATTTTTTTTAATCGTTCATTTATGAGATTTTTTTGTAAATGTTTGAAATAATTTTTTCTTTCATCTGCACAGGAAATATATATACTCTTTTGGCCAGAAATATGTGACAGTTGACCATTTGTTTCTCTGGAATTAGTATGTTGTGATCACTAACAATGCTGGCATTACAAAGTAAGGAGTACAGCAGGAACCTCATAAAAGAAAAACATGTTTTCATCTTGTGCATGAGGATTTACCTCCTTCTCTTACACATCTTGAGAAGAGATTATGATGTGCCTCTTTGTCTTCAGAAGGACAAACAATTAAAAGAAGTTATAGTAGTAACTTGATAGGAACCAACTTTGGGAATACTAACAAAGAAATATTGTCCTGCAGCATCATCAATGTCAAAAGTCTCCTGGGGGGATTTTGCTGCTCTGAAAAAAGATAATCCCTCAATGAGTATTTTGGTATGCATAAATATGGACAGTATTCATCTTCCCCCTACTACTCAGCATCCATTTGGTTTTGTTATATTTTTAATTTTTTTTCTCAAATGTCTTGAAAAGCATGATGCATATCTATTTCTGGGGATAAGAAAAAGTGAGTGATAGAAAGAAATACCATTATATTGGCATATAAATATGTAAGATGTTCTGAGTGCAAGTACTATGGCAAGGCAAAGCCAGTGGAAGCACTCTATGATATTTGCATAGAGTGCCACAGTATTTTCTCTGGTTCATTTATATATTACCAAACAAAATCAATGATTCATGGAAAAGGACACTTCTGAAACTGGAGCCACTGTTGCAATCCTGGTCTCCCACATCCCTAAACCAAACATAATAAGTAGAAAAAGAAGGTTTTGTCTTTTCTTAAAGCTGCTGTGCATGTTTATTTCCAAAACTTCCTTTGCAGTTTAAGGAGGTATGTTGCAAACTTCTTAGTATAGACAGGAAATGGTTGTGTATGGGATGCTGACTAAATCTGAGCAATAATAAAGAATTCATTTATTCTAATGCCACCCTTTATAAATAAATGGAAAGATGCTTATTTTAATGCTTAGAGTAAACCAAGTTTACTTCAAGATTCATACTTAAGATATTTATGTACACTCTCTGCTGTTTATATATTAACTTTCAGTCAGAGTAAATTCTGAGCTGTTGAAATTAATCCAGTCGTTTATTTTCCTAGTAAATGTTTTTGTATGAAGGTATACATCAAGAAATATCCAATGAGAAGCCTTGAAGAGAAATCATCATCAGTAACAGGGCTGAAATACAATATCTTACATCATTCTTTGACTGTTTACTATTACTTAGCAAGCAAAGCCCTGTAATAGCAGGCTACACTAGGGAAAAGTAAAGATGTTTAGAAAACATACTTATCTCTCCTGACTAGAAATTTAAGGGTATAATTCAGTAGTTTTCTTAAATAAATGTCTACAGTTTTTCCAACCACTAAGTTGCAGTAAGTCAAGTTAAATCCTATCTTTTATTTTCCTTTTTTTTTTTAATATAACTCTGCCCAAAATAACCCCCGAAACCCAACAACAAAGCCATTGTGCAACCTAAGCAGCAATTTTGATTAGAAATAAATGAAGTGGGGCATTTAACCAAAGGTAGACTTTTTAATGCTTTGATTCTGTGTTAGACAAAATTTTTTCCTGAAGGCTTATGAGGTAGAAGATCAGTTTCATCTTTCACTCTACTGAAAGAGCATCCAGTCATGCTACATATTTTTCTTTTAATCTTTCCAGATTTTCTGTGAGACTAAAACATTTAAATTTTCCTGACATATATAGCTCCTCACGATTCAAACTAATGGAGCTAAGAGAGGAGTTTGATGTGACACAGTGTACAGATAGAGAACATTAGTCACAATTAAGCCTCTTTATTGAGTACTGATAAAATATTAATTTTGAGGGGCTGCTGCATAAAAGATTTCTGCAAGTTCAAAAACAAATAGATGAAAGCAAGGCAAAGTCATTACCTGTATGCACCTTTTTAAAATGAAACACATTTCAAAACACTTCAAAAACATTTTGAAAAAACATTTTAAAAAATTAAACTCCAACAAGCAATCAAGAACATAGAAGACCTCAATCATATTATATTAAAAGAAGTTATATTTGGAAGAAAATAGAAATCAATGGGTTTTTTGTCAGTCCCCCCCACCAAAAGGAAGACCATATTATGCACTAAGTATGCCAAATGTCATGAGCATTAATGATTACTACTGACAGAAGTCTTCCTCCCGGCAACTGTGAGAACAATTATTGTTTAAAAAAATATTTTAACATATTAAAAAATTAAAAGGAAAATTTATGTGCCTGAAGTTGTTAACATTTTGCCTCATTTCTGTGGTAGAAAATAGTGAACTCCAATATTAGTCATGCCATAGTTTGTTTAAAATTCTAACTGCTAAACTTAGCTCAGCTAAGATCTAGGTGATGGATTTGGTGATGGTCCAACTCTTCAGCTGCAAATTGCATCTCTCCTTAAATTCTGCATAAAGATAATTTCCTGAAAGATAGAGAACAACTTGTGCAATGATTTCCATTTGATTTATGTTTGGATTTGCATTGTTTGAACTGTAGTCCCAGACTTCATATAAAAACAGTAAGAATATTAGTGGGCCAGACATCATGACAACTTGGAACATCCCCTACCTGTCCAAACCAATAAAGATACAAACATAATGTTCTTAATAGGTACATACTACTTCAAAATCAATGCAAGAATAAATTGTGACTGTTTGAATTTCATAACAATTTATTTTGGGCTATGTGGGGTTTTTTTGTTAAAAATGAATTGTCAGTAGTTCGAGTAAGATAATACAATGTTGACTTTTGAATCCATGTTACCTATTGTTCTTGACTTTTGGTATCAATTCTTAAGTGTAAAAGATTTTATGTTAACATTATTTTCTGTAAGATTATTGAATCTTTTGACATAACTTGAGAGGTTATTTCAATAATGGCTTTAAAGAATTATTTTTAAATTCACAGCATGGAATATTTACTCTTATCTGCCCCTAGCGTTCTAGTGAGCAAACTCTGTTATTAAAACAGGTCTTCATCAGTTGAACTAAATAATGTAAACTTTTTTTGCGGGGAAGGCCTAGTTTAATGGCTTTAAAGTCATTGCCCTTGAAACAACACAACTATAAGCAATATATTACATATTATATACAGTATTGTTGTACAGTGTTTCTAATGAAATGTAATAGTTATTTGATTTTGCTTTATTCCTTGCCTCTTGCTCTTGATGTAGTGATATCACCTTAAGGTGAGAACACTGATCTTTTGTTACATTTATGTCTTTTTCTGCAATGTGTGTGTGTGTGCAGTTTCAACAACATAATTTATATATACCCTGCCATTAAAATGCTGCATACTGATCTAACATGCACTGTGAAAAAGTATTACTGACAATGTGTTTAAATGTTTTTGAAGGTCTGAGCCAATTTTAATCTCATTTGCTGAAGTGTAAATATATCATTTTACTAAGAAGAATGTAGCTGCCCTTTGGTCTACAACTGAGGTCTACTTCTTTCCTTCATTTTTCTTTCATTAATAGAGCAAATTAAACTTTTCAATAATATTTCATTCCAAAAATCTTTAATGTCTACTTTGTTGAACTGTTAAACTTCATTTAAAAGATTAGGGGAACCCAAAGTAAAGTTGCAGGGTGTTTCAGCAAATACTGGTGGGGTAAGGTTTTATAGATTTTTGCAGTATGGTCTTTGCAGGAACTAGGGAAAGAAGATTGTCTTCCTTGTAAATATATCAATAATAATCAGCTGGTTTACGTGCCATGCAGAACTATTCTGACTAGAAATTAGAGCAAATTATTCTAAGTTTCTTATTTGAAACAAGTAACTATGAACTCTCTATCTTCAGTTTAGGCAGTTGAATTCATGAGTTCTGGTTTCCACACTTATATAATCAATCTACTCAATGGATTTGCCGCCCATCAGAATTTTTGCAGGCACTTCTATAGTCCTTATCAGAGCAAGTGGGGGGCCACGCCATCTTGGTACAATCAATGAAATTTGGACTTTCCCACAGGCTGGTGAGCTTAACACCTACTTGTGCATTTGAAAAATAGTTTGATATATATCCATACCTGCAGTACAAGTCTAACTGTACTTTTAAACCTCTTATAGGCATTTATGAAAATGTGAGGCTGATTTTGACTGGATTTGACTAGCTCATCTCTAAAAAATACATTCAGTGTGTTTTGTCTTGTATTATCAGGTGTAAAACTTACAGTGCAATGATTTTATTCTACAAGGGCATGTAGTTCTAGATGGTTTTAAACTTATAGAGGGTAGATTTAGGTTATATACAAGGAAAAAATTCTTTACTGTGAGCATGGTGAGGCACTAGAATGGGTTGCCCAGAGAAGCTGTGAATACTACATCCCTGGAAATGTTCAAGGCCAGGTTGGATAGGACTTTGAGCAACCTGGCCTAGTGGAAAGTGTCCTTCCCTATGGCAGGAGTGTTGGACTAGATGATCTTTAAGGTTCCTTCCAACCCAAACCATTCTATGATTCATTGCATTGTGCATAGTTTTATACTCTCTCTCATCTCCTTTGTACCGCAAATATTCTACTTTTCTTTTGATTGAAACTAAATGGTTTCTTCATTTTGTGTGCACTGAACCAAGAGTATCTACTGGAAGAGATTAAGGATGGTTGACTGCATGTTTTTTTGACTTTTTTATTACCTGTGCATGTTTTAAAGGAATCTACATTCTGAGATGACATTTCAAATTATTTTTCTGTCATCCAATCATACGTACGTACAGCTGCTGTGTGTACATTTATTTATGAAACAATGCTGGTTTAATGGTCAGAAATTCGTTCATGCAAGCCTGACTATAGGATATGACTACACTTCTGGTAAATGCCATTGGAAAACTGGCTTTTATATAAGTAATTATTTGGCATGATAGATATATAGTCCAATGAATTGGAAAAATAACAAAGGAGATTTGTCTTTTACTTATGCAGTGAATTAATTCAGTCTTGCTCTCTTTCTGATGGTAAATTGTTCTGCAGATATCAGCTCATATAAAACAATAACTTCAGCTGAGTTTTGTTTAAATTATATAGTACCTAACAATACAAGTGAGAAACAGTTCAGTGATACTGCTGTTCAATTTAAGCTTTTGAATTAGATATCATTTTAATTATGACATATTTTGAATGCTGACAAATTCAAATTTTTTGAAATATTGGAAAACATTGAAATATTGAAGACCACTGTAAAAATACAGCACTTCTGTGGAAAGTCTGGTGCTGTTGTAATGGTAATTTTTGTTGTTTGTGATTTAGACATTTTCAGCTTGATTTTGAATATTAAATATTAATGCTCATATTAATAATAATAAATATTTTGAGCATTAAATATTGTTAACCACAATTCTTGAGTTAAAAACCTTTGCTAGGAGATTAAAATCAACTTACTTGCAATGAGATATTTCTCATTTTGTGGAAAGGGAGTAAGATAGAATAACTTGATGGTATCATAAAATTAGCAGGTTTAGTATCGTGAATTAAAAAAAAAAGTTATTAGTTCAGATGTTATATGTTTATGTGTTTCTTGCAGCTGGATGAAGAAGCCTCGATGTGGTGTGCCCGACCAAACAAGAGGTAACTCCAAATTTAACATTCGTCGGAAACGCTATGCTTTAACAGGACAGAAATGGCAACACAAGCATATCACTTACAGGTACTAAAGGTTTTCATATAGGCATGTAAATGCCACTAGTAATGATGACTTTTAATGTAAAGTAAATATAGATTGCTGAATATTTTTCAATACTTTGAGAAGTTTATTATTAATATATGTTATAAAAATGCTAATTTGGATACTTCTTACAAGTATGTATGTGCTACATAAGAACCAAGTTATTTTCTTGGATTAAAATTGCATGTATTTAGTAGCTGGTAAATTCTCTGAAAATTACAGCATCAATTTAACACCCAGTATGTCTTTAACCTTACCTTTGAACTCATGGCAACTTCTCAGGGAACATTGCTCTGAAGATAGGAGTGCTGTAATGAAACTCACAGCTCTAATTTAGATATGTAAAATAGGTTATTGAAAGGAGTCAGTCTCTGCAAAATGTAGGTGCCTATGGGTCTGTTCTAAGTACAAATTAATTTGATTATAATTTGTTTAGTCACTGACTTTCATACATGATGATGGGCATAGGGATGTGTCTGGGGCAGTACATCTGTGTAACTCTTGAGTAGTAGTTTGCACAGTGTGTCTACTGTCAAAACTGAGCTTTGCGGGTGAAAGTTAGATGGAAACTTTCAAGATGCACTTGCTAGAGCTCTGTCAACCAAAGAAAGTGTCATGTATATAATATAAAATCCATAATTTGTCAGCCAACCAAGGATTCCAATACAGCCTGTTGGAAAAATTACACAGCCTCATCATGGATTCCTGTAATACCAACAGGGGTAAGTTCTGAGGGATAAAATAGTTTTCAAATTCTTTAATTGGTACCATTATCCATGAACCCATACAAGTATTAAAGTTTAAGTTCATAAGCTCTAATGGTCATATAGACTGCTCTTCATACCATGGTGAAAAGATAGTTTCATTAGTAACTCCTTGTCAATCCTATGGTTTTTGACTGAATTGGAGAATTCTATTTTAGACATTACACACTGATATAATATCAAACAATAGAGAACTGACTGTTTTGAGATTGGTATGTTGCATTGCCTGGAATCCTTTATTGTTAATGTAAACGTAACGCATAGTTGGTTTGAATGAGAATGCCCATCCACAGCACTTTACATTTATCTGCACTTTAGAACTTAAATGTAGTGTGTGTACTCTTATGAGAAGGCATGCATCGCCATCTACTAATATGTGTGGTTTTCTGTTTCTCTGTTTTGTACAGAGTCTGATTCTCTATTTCATTACAGAATTTTTTCCAGCAGTCTAAATCTTATCACTTCTATATCCTATCTTCTATACTGTCACCTAGAACCTTCATCAAAATAACAAACAAGGGTGCCCAGTATTAAACTAAGTGCCAATTATCTAGTAATCTTTCTCACTTTGAAGAATTTATAGCAATTTCTTACCTCCTGCCTTCCCTCTTCAAAAATGTTCACTCTCTCACTTTGACAAGACCTCCAATCAACCAGAGCTTTGAAGTGAATAAGTCTGTATTTTTTTGCAGTGAATTACAGTCCAAAAGACGTTTCAGGTAGAAACCCCAAATTTGATTAGAATAAAAAAATATAAGATGGATCTTTCTGAATTAGAAAGTAATTAAAATCAAATAAGGAAAAAACAAAACAAAACAAAACAACAACACAAAAACCCCCCACAAAAAACCCACAAACAAAACAAACAAATAAACAAAAAACCATCCCCCCAAAAATCCCCAAACCTAATATTCTTTACATGCTTCTCCTCACCAATTCCCTGCTTCAGGCTTAATAGTTGTTAAATGAATGACACTTTAACTTTCTCAGTTTCCTAAAATGTTAATCGTATCTTTAGTGTCACTTATCTGCTCCATTTTTCTCAGTGCCACTTCTCAGTCTTTCTATAACCTGCAGGTTTCCACCTTCATTCTGTGCCTTCCTTGCCAGATGAACTTTGTAGTCTGAAGTGTGCCTGCTAAGCAAGTTTAGTAATTCCTCCACAGAAGGGGTGACTTCTCCCTCATTTCAGTGTGTGCTGCATCTTAGAATTTTCTGGAAATGAAAACCAAAACCCCCCAACAAACATCATCAAAATCAAGCTCACCACTCCCCTACCACCCTAGAACTTTTCCGTATTTTCAACATGTAAATTTTCAAGCCGAAACACTTTCACAACATTTCAACATAGAGCTTCAAAGAAGCACCTTAAAATATATAATTATAATTTACATTAATTATGTCTTTTTTTTGGCCAGATATTACACTTTGAATTAGTACCAATTAATTATGTCCTTTCGACCACATATTGAATTTTGGACTCAGGTGATATTTATTCTTAGAAAGCAATGTGTGCACAGTGAGTACTGAAATACCAGTTTCCAGTATTGGGAATCTCAGTGTGGAATGGACATTCTGCTACATTAATTATACTTTCTTTCCCTCGGGGAATGAATTTTTCTACTTATTTGGACTGATGTATAGGATATTTATTAGAATTTCTGTTTCTAATGAAGTTAACACAGCTCATTGTATCTTTTCTGCCTGGTATAGTTCGTGCCAGTATACCTTGTAAACATTATTAGTATGTATGTCATATACTAACATGACTTTTATAAAGAGAGTAACAGAAAGTAAATATTTGAAACTTTTTACCAGCCAGAGGAGTACAGGTGTGAAGGAGAATGTCTAGAGTACATGAAAATTATAACTCCATTACAGAAAAAGCTAGAGATCTTAATGATAAAATCTTAATATTTCCTTACCGTTTTAGGTTTTTTCAGGTTATACAAGAATTGAACATTGTATAAAATCAGAGAAGAAATTTATGAAAGCTATTAAAGAAATTTTTTTTAAATTGTTTATTTTTTTACATTTTCTTCAAGGAGATATTTACAAAGATACATGCTTCTCAAAAAAAAAAAAATAATCACCTTCTCTTTTGCTAGGGAAGTAAGTAATCCAGTACTTTAAAGAAAGAGCAACAATGTGAATCAATAAAGCAACCACTTTGTAAAAATAGAATATAAATGTTTATATGCCCTTTTTAGACAAAGAATTTTTGAATATGAAGCCCTCTCCATCAGAATTCTGGGCATACTATTCATAATTTGAATATTCTAGAATTCAACCATTTGTCAACTGCTCAGATTATTCAATCCATAAAACATTTTTGCAAGTAAAATTTGAGAATACTTTCTAAAGATCAAAGCTTTACCTTGAATTCTAACCATTATTTAGAGTCCATAATGATGTAAAATAAAAAATAATTTAAAAGTCATTCTGATTTATTTTTTCTATCTTGAGGAAGAAGAAAACCAAATTCAATGGATCAGCAATATGAAATAATTTAATTTGTGCAGGGTATTTAGGTGTAGATAGTCAATAGTTTAATCTCAAAACCACTGTAAATAATTTAATATTTTTCTTCTGAGGACAAAGGATCAAGCCCCAGACTAATGTAGTTTTCCTTTTACAAGTCAAATGCATCCTGAGATTCATCTTTGGTGAACATGAAAGATTAGGAAAGGTCTAACTTTATGCTGTTCAGATAAATGAATTAATTCCAGCTAGGAGCTTTGATATGCAATGAAAAGTCTCATCCGGTTTGTTAGCAACAGACTGTGTAATTTCTATGGTGTAAATGATCTATATTGTGTAGAATATGAAAGAGATATTTTTCTTGGGTATTTGAAATCCACACTGAAAAGTAAGGAAACACTGGATAAAGAAAAAACTTTGAAAAACTGTTGATTCAAAGAATCGACAAGATTTTTGAGTTTACTACTAAAGAGTAATATTTAGAAAACATTCCATGCTTATGTTGCATTTCATGGATTTTAGATAACTGTAAATTAGACATGAGACTATTTAACACATCTTTCCTATAAAAGCATTTATCTATCCTGTATTTTGCTAATCTTGGTTTGGGATCTTGGAAATCTCATCTTTGTTGCTTCTCATCTCCTTGTAATGAATGTTGAGAAGAATATTATCCATGAAAATGAAGAGGCAGGATTACTATAAATTCTTTCCAGCATGGCAGCAGTGACTTTCACTGGGGTCACAGAAAATCAAAAGTAATAGTTCTGATTTAGGTTTAAGCAGAAACTATATTAACCAGGATAATGTTCTTAGTTTATAGCTACAAACAATTAGCAAGGTGAAACTGGAAAGAATTGAAGCTATGAAAACCCACATCAGTGAGAGATTAATGAAACAATTCAATAGAAAGTATTTCTAGAGAAACAATGCCATAAAGTGAAATATGTCTTTGAATAGAGGTAATCTCTTAAATTCAATAAAACTAGCAGTGGTATAAAAAAAATTATTAAAAATTATGGAATATTTCAATTCATTTTACTTTATCTGTTTTATATCAAATATGATATAGTCACATCTATAACTGACTTCAAACGGACTCTGAACTGTATCTTCCTACCTATAAAGCTGAATGTCCTGCTTTTGCATCTTGCCTGCCCTCTGCTTCTTTGGGATGGAGATCCCAATATGTGATTTTCCTCCAAGAAAATCTTGGAATGTTTGAGAGAAATGGCATTGTAGAAATGTTTTCCTCATTAATGTTTGATTTATATAATTTTGTTCTAAAAAAATTAAAATATCATCTGGCATCATTGTATTACCTAATAATTCTAAAAGCACTCATTAGTATCCAGTCTAATCAGCACAACAAGTTAGCAAGATATGGCTAATCTTGTACTCTGGATTTGATGGGCTAAGGAGCACAGGACTGATTTAAAAACAGTGTTTACTATACTCAGTGGAGAATAGAAGTATCAAAGTCTACAGGCCATGAAGAAATCTGTGACTTAGTTATTACAATTCTTGTGGAGGCCATTACTGCTAATGTAAGCAGTAATAATAAGCTTTGTGCATTTTGAGCTTTTGTTTAGCCTTACCTCTTGGATCTAGCTTGGTTCAGAAGGTTTGATTTTATATACAGAGTTGTACCAATTTACATAAAAATACAGTAGGCTCTCTTAATGACAACACAGCAAGGAAAAAAGGAAATAGTGAAGTTTAATGGTAAATATGTACTACTTAATGTGCTGTATTTAAATTTCAGATGACTGATTTTACACAGTCAAGTGAGGTATATCCTACCAGTCTTGCAGGGCTTATGTAGCAGCCAAAAATGTGTCACTGAAACATGGATTTTTTTTTTAGGATATTTTGGGGAAGGTGGGGGAAGGGAAGGGAAACCCAGAGCTTTCCTTAAATCAATAGGACTCAAAAGTTCAGAATAACACTCTGCAAAACAAGATTCATCAGGCATCTGTAGAAATAGAATAACAGTGTGAAGAGTGCATATCAGTGGTAAAGACATTGTACAAGACGTATTTTAAAGCTATAATGCCTATAGTAACTGTCAGGTTGATGGCCATGCATAAATAACAATAATAACCACAGAAAAGCGTAATCAATTTATACATGGCTGTGATTCTTTAAGAACAACAGCTCTCAACATTTATACAAAATATCATTCCATTTATTAGTTTGCAAAAACTTACATCAATGTTTCATCTTATGGATCCCTTTTTGTTTACTAAAATACTTTCACTTGTAAAAGAATTTTGTGTTCTTCAACCTCTTTATAAAAAAGTTGCACTGCCAGTCTGGTCAAGGTCAGCTTTGGATCTTTCTCTCATTTGAATCTTTTTTCTGTGAAATGGTCACTAAATTTAAGAGATTCAGACAAAATTACACCTATTTTAGGTGACTGTGCTAAATGGAATAGGAAAAGGGCTCATATGTGACTTTAATTGCTATAGCAGTGATAGGTCTAAACTGAAGACTTTTAAAAGATGAACCCTATTATCTCTGATGATTGATAGACTGTCTATATAGATTGATCTTACTTTACTTCCCCTTTGGAGGTTGTATGATCAACACCATAATTAAAATGGACAGTTATTTTCTGGAAAAAACATTATGTTGGAATAACTACTGATTTCTTTCATTTGTCTTAGAAGCAACATTTTTCAGTGTAGTGTTGCCCACTCCAGAATGTTGATTTGGAAGCCAGAAATCCCTCTAGTTTTAATACAGAAAATATGCTTTGAAAAATATTGCTTTACAATGAATCTTGAGATGGAGGATGCTATTTCAAAAGTAATTCAATAGATGAATCCCATGGAAAATGTCTTCTGTTGCAGGTAGTCAGCTCTAGTTTGCGTATCTGAAACTTGCGCAATGGCTCAATTTTTCAATTGTAATCAATGACTAAAACTTAATTCTATGCACTGAAAATGGAAGAAAATATAAAATGATGTTTTAAAGTGTGAGACAAACCCTTTTAGACCATTTAATCAACTTACCATCAACACAAAACTCTAATATGTCTTTATACATTTCCTCATTTCACATATAACAGCATAAGACTGTCCTTTTATTCTGTTTACTTAAGACCAAAGTGTGACTTTGGCCAATTATTAATATTCCTAAATAATAATAATAAAAAAAATTAAAAAGCAAACTGTATATTTCAAATGAACTTTTCCTACATCAATATTTCAGTTTTGCTAGACTCTGTTTTCTATGAGAGCCTGTTGATTCATTTGCTGTATTCATTATACATAGCAAATAACAGAGGCTTTAATCCTTCAATTAAATGTGCTTAAGGCAATACATGTGCCTTAGAGAGCACATGGCAGGATTGACTAAAGCCCATTTGCCACCCTTCTAAATGACATTCTTAGTATGGCAACAGGTGAACTGTTATGTTTTTTGTAGTGGCAGTATAAGTGTCCCATTGTGGTGTGTTTTGATTTAGTGTCACATGACAGTCAGGTTGTAAAATGCTGTACTTTCTCAAGGGGCACATTTTGAACTTAGCAAGTTTATGAACTTGCTAATTAAAACATTTCAAAAAAAGTATTTCACAAAGGAAGGAGCTTTCAGAGTGGAATTCTGCAAGGACTGGTAGTTGGTTCAGTATGTCCAATATTTTTTTTATCACATGAAAAGCAATGCAACACTGATCACAAAATTACTGATGAGTAAATAATTATGAAAAGGCACCATACAAAGCACTTTAAATCACATGGCATTTACATCATGTAGGATAAGGTTATGCCTACAGATTATATGACTTTTTCTCTCTGACAGAGAGATCTGTACAGCAGTACTTTGTAGTTCTGATAGAGTCAGTTTTAAAAGAACATTGAAAAATCACAGAAAATATTTAATAGACTGGAGAAAATGTCTTATAACAAGAGATTTAAAGAGTTCAAACTTCTCATTTCTCTGAGACAACAAAAAGGTAATGGCTTTGCAGTGCAGAAATGTTTTTTAAATGTCTTTTTAAAGGGAGGAAAAATGTTCTCAAAGCTCACGTGTGTGAAAGAGAAAGTCAGAATAAGACAGAAAGTCAGAATGTTACAAGCCTGGCAAAAAAGAGAATAGGCACAAGTATGTAATGATTGGTTAAATCATCTTTGGAACAAAAGATCAAGGAAATCAGGGGATCCTCTACAATGTACTATTTTATAAGCTATGCTAATATCTCTTTGGAACATAAACACATACTAAAAAGAAATGATGCTTTGGCTAGACTAGCATTATTGGACTCAATAAAATAGTATTTCTGAATGGAAGTCAAAATATATAACTTTACACTTTCTATGTGAACCTATGAAAAAAGTGTGGTATAAGTGAAGTAAAATCTATAAAATTAGACTTGAAATATTCGTTCCCAGTTATATGAATATAAATTCCATATAGTTAGGGACATGGAATGCACAATTGGATCAATCATTTAAGGTTGATTCATGAAAGTATAAATGTTCTCATTTGGCATGCCATTTTGTGTAAATTTACACAAATCTTACATATACTCTAAAACTATGTAATTTCTGCAATGTATGTTCAGTATTCAGTCAAGCAGATGTCAAATGAACAAAGAGCATCTGATTGCATCAGTTTCAAACAGACACAAACCTCACAGAGTTTTTGCTGGCCATATGAATTGAGTGCAAATGATGGAGAAAATTGGATGGGTCTGAAATTGATTATTGGCATTCCCTTCTTGAATTCCATAATGGAAATAAAAAGGATTTTTTTTTTTAAAGATGATTCTGCTAAAATTTAGAAATAACTATACCAGTAAACTTAACTTCAGTTCTGGTGGGTTTTTGCCTTTCTCTTATGTGTGTCATTTAAGGAAGTAATGGAGACTGAAATTTCTGTTTAAATACACATTTCAGTATTACCACATAATTCTTCTATAAAATTATTTGTCTGAAGTATTATACAGTTTTATAAAAGATTTATAATCAGATCATGAAAGGGTATCTTAGCCTGTATTGAAGTCAGAAGGCTTTGTTTCTGATAAGAAATTTTCTATCCAGTAACAAATGCAACAGGATTTTGTGAATACTGGTTGGTGGTCACAGTATGGAGCTCTGCTTTTGTTAATGAACTCACTAAGAAATGAAAATTTCATTTAACTGAAAACATTTTTCTTTTGATCAGAAAGGACATGCCATTCTTTAGCTGTGATGGATTCTAATTGTGGTCCAGGAGGTAAACAGTCAGTGGTTGATTAATCTGGTTATACCACTGTTAAGCATTTTTCATTTAAAAATATTTTTAATCTTCTAAAAATAAGATTTTTGTACTGCTGGGAGTAAGCTAGCTAACATGGAATAAGTTCTAGCATAAAGGGCTAAGTAGATTGACACCATAATTTTGCATCAGTTTGTTCAAAAATGCTCTTCTAAATCATATAATACCAGACTAGCACATTTTATTAAAAGCACAGATCTTATAATAATTAGCAGTGTCACCACTCTGTTAAATTTATTTTGTGTAATGTGTCTCTGTTTCTTTCAGCATAAAGAACGTCACTCCAAAAGTCGGTGATGCTGAAACTCGTAAAGCCATTCGCCGTGCCTTCGATGTGTGGCAGAATGTAACTCCCTTAACATTTGAAGAAGTTCCTTATATTGAATTAGAAAATGGCAAGAGAGACGTGGATATTACTATCATTTTTGCATCAGGTTTTCATGGAGACAGTTCTCCCTTTGATGGGGAGGGAGGATTTTTGGCTCATGCATATTTCCCTGGGCCAGGAATTGGGGGAGACACTCATTTTGACTCAGATGAACCATGGACTTTGGGAAATCCCAATCATGATGGTAAGAGAAGATTTAAGTTTAAACAAAATAAATAAATGGCATGAATTTTTAGCTAACAGAACTACTGCTATGCTACCCTGTCCCTAAAGTCACATAGTTTTCTTTCCTAAGTTCACATTAATTTATATATATCTTCAATTGATTGGTCTCTTTGGATCTGAGGCAGAAGAGGATATGTCTAAATGTAATGCAGTACAAAAACATGTGTTTCTTGAAAAACACTGCATTTTTATTAGGAACATTTGTGTTCATTCAAACATTATTCTGTTGAACATTTACATAAACTACTTTCGTTTTGACGTTTATTGCCGTATAGATCTTATTTAGGTTTAGGGAAAATGTGGAATATTCTTTGGCGGTGATAGAAGAGGGGTTAAGAACAACTGTGGCTACCCACCAATACAGTGCATATCAATGTACGTAAAACCTCGTCTGCAGTTTTTATTTATGATGATGCAGTGACAGCATTTAAAGGCAAATCTAAAGATACCATACCAAGAGTAGAATTAGTGTTTCCCAACAACTGTTAAATGCCTTGTGGAATAGTTGATTCCAGCAAGTCCAATTTACTTAAGTTGTACATTCCCCATAGTCAAATAATTGACTGCATAATACACTTAACATACCTGAAATTTGCCAAATCAAGATTAAATATACTCTTTAAAGTTACTATTCACAGACATACAATCTGACTCTTGCTGAGCTTCAAGCTCATGTAACTAAATTAATGCCTTTATCTAGGAATCCCGATTTAAAGCTAGCCTTTGCATTGCTGCAAAATGGTATCAGAGAAGAGTTTTTATGTATACGTACTCCGTGTTTGATGTTGTGACAGGTTTTGGTTCCAGCCAGCTTCAGTGGTCCTATAAGATCTCTCTAAGCCTGTTATATAGAGTTTGTGAGAGTCTCTTCAGCAAACAGTGGCACGCAAAGAAGATGCAGAGATGCACAGATAGGATGTTTCTGTCATACAAAAGATGATAGAGATGACAAGAAGCGCAGAACTTGTATTTCAGTGTTACACTCAATTTGTGAATGACAAGAGGATTTATCTAATTCCTTTCCCTTTCTCACCTGAGATCTTCCAAGTAAAATTCAGAGCTTTTTATGTAGCAGGAGTTGTAGCCTGGAGTTTACAACAAAACTTTAATATTTCAGGAGTATAAATGCGGTATTGTGACTATTCCAATGGTACAATATTTCTACTGTGCTAGAGTCAGTTGAAACAAGAGCAATGTATGGCACTGTGAAAGTCCTTAGTTATGGAATGGGTTCAAGAAGCTTTTTTCTTGTGAACCAAGCCCTAGATTCTTATTGGAGCAAAATCTGTAGTATTACACAGGTCATATTTGCCCTCTTCACACTTTTAGCTCAAAGGAGCACCAGTGGGAATCTTCTGTTGGTGCAGTTCAGGTACGTAGTCAGTCACAGCACTGTGAGAGTAAATTAAGGTGCTTTTATGTGCTTCAGTTGGTGACCAACACTGCACATAATGTTTTGTGGTTGGAGTTATTACTTCAAGCGCTCAGAAAAATCTACAAGTATGTGTACACTGAAGTCAAGATATCAATTTAAATTGTGATAACTCTTTTGGAGCGGTTCCATATATGGATAATTTGTATGAAAGTGAATGAACTTCTGACTATTTCATTCTCCTTTAACTTAAATAATTTTTATAGTCCTAAAGGGCACTCATGTCTTTATATGCATTTTGAGGTTGAGTTTCGTAGACAAGTTTTCAAAAGATATTTCATGTAATAATGAATTTTAAGATATTTTGAAGAAAAAAATCAAGTAAAAGTAAGGTTATACTATCTCTAAAGTTGTTCTTTTATGTATCTTAGAACATTGAACTATTATAATAAAAAGTTTTTAATGAAGGTTTATCATTAAGGTTTAATAGGCATCATTGGAAT
Organism: Empidonax traillii; assembly: GCF_003031625.1. Lineage (NCBI taxonomy): Eukaryota > Metazoa > Chordata > Aves > Passeriformes > Tyrannidae > Empidonax > Empidonax traillii. Next base: position 192,359 of record NW_020955702.1, read on the forward strand.
ATTTTCTACAAATTTAATAACTTATGTACTTTGGTGTGTTCATATACTGTTTGAGGGACACATATTCCTGTTAGAATGGAATATTTACAGTACAAAATTGTAAGGTTTGTGCAAAATACACGATAGTTAAAATAAACATTTTAGCAATGCAAGTTCTCTAAAGGATTTTGGCAACTCATAGTTTCATTGTTGAAATGGTATGAACTGTGGATTCTAGGTCATAGCTATTGTTCAAAGAAAAGTCTGTTGTCATTGTAACTCTAGAAATAGAAATATACGTGAATTTGATCTGTATATGCAGAGTGTCTGTTTAACTGATTTGTGACTACCACTTATCAGGTAGGCCAGGTTTATTGTACTGTGTTGGCTCATGTTTAGGAATCCTGAAGGTTCAGCCGGATTTTTTTTTTTTTTTTTTTGTGCCTGGAGAAAATTTCCAGGTGGAAAAAGAAGACAAGCATGCCATTTGGGATTGACAGGAAAGAAAAACTTACAGCTCTCTTAGGCTTCATATCATTTTGAGCTGAGCCTCAGAGCACTGCAAAGCATAAGTTTGAAAAATATATTTATGGTCTTAGCTATGAGTCATTTTTCCCAGGTGAGTGTCATTTTCTTTAAAGATTCATTGCTCTAGTAGTCCAATAGTCACCTTCATGTCATATTATTTGAAATCCAGTAGAATGGGAAAAAGGTTCGGCAATATTATTTTTATTTTTAAATTAACTCTTACCCCAAAGGGCTGATTTTCTCTGATTCCTCTTCTAGTATTCCAGAGGTTTTAAAACACAGATCAAAGTGGTTATTTAGCAGCAAGAATGCAAAAAATTAGATCCTCTTGAAAAGTTTTAGCCTTATTCTCCACTTTCTTCTAGTCTAATGACAGTGGTTTACATGCAGTCTACCTCAGACAACTTCTTGAGATGCTTTCATAAACTGCTGTCCTTTTTAAAACAATTTTCATTCTAAATAAAGAATCGTGCAAAGTCAGTATTCTGAATTTCTACAGTAATTTATCCTGACTTGCAGGATCCTTTGGGTTTTTGTTGATTTGGTGTTTTACTTCTTATCATGTGTGGTTGATTTTCATGTGTTTTTCTTGAGTTTAATAATATTCTAGACTGAAAGGACAGTTGTAAGATAAATACGTCAGCAGCACAGTGCATTGCTGCTTTCCTTTGTTCTCACTTCAGTGGCATGTTATCTTATCAATCATGTCCTGGGAAAAGATCTATGCTCCTCCCTCGTTCTGAAGAATGAATAAGGCTTTTGTAGGAGTAAAGACTAATGGAAAGAAAAAACCTCCTGTCATACAATTTTATACTTGCAGGCTTTCTACAATGATATATTTCTTTGCTTTCATAATACCCTGTAAGCAGAGTACAGCTGGTACCTCGACTCCAGCTGAGCTGTTGAGGCATTTTCTCTGAATTTCCATCCATGGTGCTGCCGGTGATGTAGTAGTACTTCCTTCTGAAGTATTGACCAGAAGGAAGGACAAGAGACTTTTTATCACATGAAAGCAGTGGAAACCAGGATAGAATTTCTTTTGCCAAGGAATGAGGAAGATACTGGAGGATAAAATGTGCTTGGAGTTTTTTTGAATGGTTGGGAAATTGTATTCTTCAAATACTTTGTACAAAGTTCATGCGTTGGTTCTGTAGGTTTCCTTCAGTCAGCTGTCATCTTCCCCTTGTTCTTTTAGGACAACTATTTTTCAAATTGTTCTGTGAGAGTAGACCTTTTCAGTAAAGTACAGTAGACTCCATTTCCTTTATGATCTGCCTATCTGGACTTCAGTGTGAGATGAGAGCCTTAGGTTTGCAAATTTTTTGGAACAGGGTGGTTGCTTCATATGGAGTATCTTGTGCTCCTAGGCAGACTCAGTTAAAACTCAGGTTATTCTGGTAACACTTGGCAACTATGATAGAAGAAGAAACAATGTTCAGGAATAGCAAATCAGAATGGCTAAGATTATTACAGGAAAATGTTTCATAAAATGTATACTTAAAAATGCAAATATGGCAAGGAATAAACAGCAGATGAAAATCAAGTTACATAACTACCTGAAAAATCGACACATTAAGAAAAACTTTAAATCCTTATTTTCTTCTGAACTTCACAACTGTAAAGAGAAAGAAGTGAAGAAAAAAAGGAAAAGGAAGAAGTCTTAATATATCAGACTTGAGGCTAGAGAGAGAGATTTCCTTGTTCCCATTACTTCAATCCATTTAGGTTATGTATATTTTTGACATATCATTTTTTTTTTAATTAAAATTTTATGGACAATGAATGATGTAACTAAACTGAGAAAAGGACCATTACTTCTTCCTAAGAGTGGCAGTACTTTGGCAATATTGTATTATCAAAACCCTCAACAAAAATCTTTTCCAAGTACTTTCTTCAGTGGCAGTATTTCAAATCACTGTGATGAAATTCTAAGTCACTGCCAGGAAGTGGCTGGGATAGGTACTGTCGCTGTAAATTTTCTAGTAGCTTGCAAAAAAATTCTTTCTTTAGCCCTGTCTTTCTGTACCAAAATTGAAAGGGGCATCCTTATTAGCTTTAGTGCATTAGTTTATCAAAATTGATTTCACATTTGTCTGGCTACATGCACTTAAGTTAGTTTAAACCTCTTTAAAGCAGATATTTTTTTCCGGGAAATTACTGAGTGCATCTAAACCTATTTAAGAGAGTGTTATACCAGTTTAAATTGAGAGTGCACTACTTTTAACTAGATTAATTTAAGATTGACCTACTTGCCTCAAGTGCAGCTTTTTAAAATGGGGTAAAATTTAAAAGTAGCGCTTGGGGAAAACAAGGAATTCTTGGGAGCTTAGTTTTCAAGCACTTTAGACATGATACATAATGTTCCAATTACTGGATAAAATGTGACCATAAAACTGTGTCTTCCAGCAGCAGAAAATATTTGGCAAAAACTAAGTTTCACTTCTCTGTAGATAAACACAGCAGATCTGTAGCAGTAATTTGATACTTTTATCTTCATATCTAGTCTGCAAGAGAAATCAAAGTCAAAGTAAAATACATGATTTTTTTTTACCTCTGTAGCAAATTTACCAAGACAGCTACTGTGCCATACTGAAATTCTTCAGAAAACAGTTCTTCCATCAAAGAACATACAGTAGATAATAACAAGTGAAAATCCATGACAAAAGTAATAAATGGTTTTAGTGTACAGTGACATTTAAATGTAAGGAGAGTATTACTGCAGAGTGCTTGCATACATGTGGAATATTTGTAACTTGTGTATACATAAAATGTCGCTTTGGAAAAACAAACCCAAAAATTTAGGAATTCACAGAGGGTTTTTGTTAACTGTCCAGCACTCAAAAATTATTCAAGGTTGCAGGCAATAAAAAGAAAACAAACAAGAAAACCTGTCACTTTGTACCATGCCATTTGTAGGTTGCCAAGAAAAAGGTTCTTGGACCTTTTGCAAATACAGTATCTAGTGTAATGTACTTGGACTCTAGTTAGTGCATAGATTGTGCTGTGGGCACTGTGCTGGCAGCCAAGAAAAATTTATGAAAATCCTGATCTCTGAACTGCATAGATCAACTAGTAGTAATTTTTTTTTGGCTGTCAGTGTGGTTGACACAGTGCAGGAGATATATGCTGCTGGAAATGTGAACCAGTGGAGTTGTGAAAACCATCTCCTAAGGGAGCTCTGTGTCTTGAACCGTCCTCGTGTCAAATGCTATGGTTAGGTATAAGGGAAGCCAAGCATTTCAGATCAAAGGAAGATCTGTATTACAATATTAACATGACTTTAATTTGATAAAGCGTAGTGATCTTAATTTATTATGTATGTTTTTAATAAGCACTTAACAATATCAAATTTGTTCTGTAACCAAGCAGTGTTATCCTAGTTCTGTGCTAGGATAAATATGTAAAAGATTATTATTTTATTTGAATTTTTGTTGCATTTTACTTTTGTTTGTACTTGTAAACAAAGAATTGCAAACATGAGTTCAGATCTAAGACTATCCCACAAAATATCCTATCTCCAATTAATGACTATTAACAGATATGTAAGGAAGAGAATAAGACAGGCCAAACATACGGCAAGAAAAGCCCAACATATTCCCTCTTAGCTTTCAATAGTCTGTATCTCATTGAATTTCTGAGGCACAGACCATATTTTTGTGTTTAATAGGCTATGAGGGATTTCCTTTCATGAATTGGTGTAATCTCTTTTTGAACTCATGTGAGCATTTGGTATCCACAACATCCTATGACAATGTATCCTATAGTTTAAGCAGATGTGAAGTACTAATTCTTTCTGAATTTTGAACCTGGCATTGATAAATTCATTTTAGACAGGCGGATGTTCATATTGCGAGGAAGTAATTTTCTAAGAATTTTATCTATTCCATTATATGTTATGTGTCATATCCTGTTTCCAGGACGAGACCAAGCCTGTTGAGTTGCAGCTTTGTTTATATGTAGTTGTAAGGTTAAGGAAGCACAACTTCTATTTTAAATTGAAACTATTTAAGTACAATATTATAACATGACAGGATAATATTTAAAAGAACTGTGAAAGTCACAGGCAAATGGAATATCGATTGATTCTCCTAATTTCACTACTTTCCCTGATGTCCAATTTAATTCAGGAGTCAATTAACACAGATAATGCTTTCTGTCACTAAAATGCAAGGCTTTCACTATTTAAAAAGCAAACGAGTCTTTCCCTGTCAGTAAGTGCATACTATGGTGATAGAATTAAATAGGGTCATTTTGTCCTCAAACTTCCCAAACTTTCCATGGATTATATTTGCTTGGTGTGCATATATAATGGGATGGGACCCATCTGTCCCATATCCAGTCACTCCTAGATTTTACCTCAAATGGTAACTTTTAAATATTCATTGTCTGATGCATAAAACATATCCTTGAAAGTATTATCATGGTATGCAAGTTGCACTTGAGAATAGAAAAATCCCTTTCAGTTATTGAAGAGGTGGGAAATTATTTAAAAAACAAACAAAAAATTAATGACCCTGGCTGCTTGTGAGGACTCAGTCATTGGACATAGAACTATGCAGGGAGGAGGAGGATCTGTCTGTTGGACCACATCTACTGGCTCAAAGCCAGATGATGGAAAGTGTTAACTGTTGGCAAGGTAATGACCTCATTTTTATATTTTTGGGGGGAGTTTTTTGCTTTCATGGAACACCTTTTTGGCTTAGAGGAAAGCACTTCATTTCATGTCACTCAAAGAGAAATCTGTTAAAAATTGGCTGTCAGTGAAAGTAGTCTTGTGGATGAATCCAGCCCCGTGTTCTATATGTGTGTTGAACTAGACGCTTTTCATACATGCCAGGGGCTATCAGGGTGCTATATAATGCTCTCAGTCTCCTTTTTGGAGTAAAATCACCACATATCCTATTATGCAAACTGAAAGAGAGGCTGAGAAATATGTTAGGAAGATTGAATTTTCAGTAGTCTTAATTAAAACCATGGGAATGCAGACAACAATGTGCATCTTACGTTGTGCTTTTCATGTCTGTAGAAGCAAGGTGATATTTACACTGTTGCTTATTTGCCAGTGAGATGGTTGTGATACAGGTTGCAAACCAAAAAAAGGCAGCATAACCTGAGACACAAAATTGCATATTGCCTCCATCACAGTGTAGGTAAACACAGATCATTGCAAGCCTTTCTGGAGTATTTAGGGAAGTAGCAAACTCAGCTATTCATTCAAATGAATAGAATTCATTCAACTGTAGGTTATTTCCCACATACCAGGGCCAGCAGAACAAACTGCTTGTGTTTGCCATCTGCCTCAGTTTGCGATCAGCTGTCCAACCTTAAACTGCTAATGAAAAGTGTTACAGCGGACCTAGCTGACTTTGCATGGCAATAAATGAGGAAAGTTCACATTGTCTGTTGCATCAACTTCGCTGCCAAGGAAACATCTAGCTGAAAGGCAGCATGGGTCCTTGCAGACAGTTTTGGCAGCATTTGCACCTACATTCACTGAAAAACAACTGCCTTTTTTTTCCAGACGTGTCTTTGTCTCAAATGACTGTTTATGCAATAATGAAGTCAAGTTTATCTCCCAAAATGGATTAATTTATCAGACCCACATATTAGTCTATTAGGAGAACTGAGTTAGCATGAGGAGATTTAACTGAAAAATGTTTGTTAAAATGATTAGTAAGTTGAAACTAACAATGTTGGAGGTTTTGGGTTTTATCTTTTTGTCTTTCTTTCTCATTTTCTCCCTGCATTATCCTGGAGAAGAGCACTGGGAAGGCATTTTTGCTTAAGCAAATAGATTTATTTTGAGTAATTCCAAACTAAAATGCAGGCCAGCCCCTTCATGGTTGTTTTTACAACCTCACAACACCTTACACATGAGGAATGACAAAGAAAAAAAAGTAACACCACAAACATAACAAATAAATGAATAAATAAATAAATATAGGTCTTACCTTAATCCTTCCTCCTCTTAGAAAGAAGCTTAGCAGATTTTGAGTCCTGAATCCAGGAGGCCTTCATATAATTTTTACACGGCAGCAAGTCATAGAGAAGGAGGGAAAAAAAGGAAAAAAATTAACATGTTCCAGTGTTTTGGGTTTTTTTTCTTATCCTCTGTGCATTTTTGTGTGCGCTCCATCAGCTTACAAAGAGCAATATGTCTTGAAAATGTATGATACAAAAATAATAGTAATAAAACTAATGCTAATAATAAGGAAACTGCCTTATGAGCTATGAGATTTCACACCAGAGACTGAATTTCATGTTCTTGAAAGATTACTTGCTATGGAGGGCTTGTGAAAAGCCATATCTTAAGCATGTTTGGTTAAAAAAGAAAAAAAACCAAAAAAGATAACATTCCCTTTATTATTGCAAATAAATTGAAAAGAGTTCACAACATTAATTAATGGCTTGAAATTATTTTTTTTTCTTTTCAGTCTGATCTGCTAGTAGCAATAATTTAGGAAAGAGGCATTATCTATGAACCTCAAATTCTTCCTTTAAACAGAAAGTGGCATTTCATTTATTCAAAGCAGGCATCAGGCTTAGCCCTCCAACTCTCATATAATCCAGAGATCTTCAAGTCTCTATTTATTGCTAGGACCACTTAATGGAGACATTTTCACCAAAACAGCAGATTTAGGACGTACCAAAGATGTTCTATAGGATGTTATTACTATATATTACTATCTATATTACTGTATTATTATCTGTATCTATATTACTATCTATAGGATATTACACTGCCCTCTCATTTCCCCTGCCTTTTTAGGGCTAACAGAATCTGAAAAATCATGTTTCAAATTATCATGGATGTTGTCATGGTTTCCTGAGAGAATGAGACAAGAATTTTGCAGTAATTACATATTTATTTATCTACTAGTCAGATATTTAATGGATTGTTGTTGAAGAAGTAAAGGTCTATAAGATAACCCTAAAATACATGATAGTATTATATTTGACTTGTAAGAATAGTGTAAGATTACCAAATGAAGGATTTTCTGAAATATCTGTCCTTAAGCCTGTAGAATAATTTGTGTTTTTCCTGACAATTCTTCACTTCAAAATGTCCAAACCATATGTTCTTGAGGCTGAAATGTTTTTAATCTATATTTAAACTCCTTCTTAACTGATTTGGGCTCCAGTAGCTGGAAATATCTGCAGCTAAAACATCAGGTTGGGGAAAAAAAAGATCAAAGCAGGAAAATCAAAAAGAACCAGGTAAATTAAAAGAGCAATATTTTTTTTTGCAAAGCGTTTTCTGTTGGTGTTTATTTGTTTTGTTTGTGTTGTTTGGGTTTTGGAGGTGTATGTTTGTTGTTTATGTTGTGGGTTTTTGTTGGTGATGGTTTCTGTTCCCTAATGGACAGGTTTAAGTTTCTACTTCAGGTCTATGTGAATGCTTCCTGGTTTTGTACATATATCAATCAAGTCCATATCCTGTACTTCTATAATTAACGTTTTGCCACAGACTTAAATGAAAAGACCTAAGTCAAAAGCCAGAAGACTTGAGGGGGTGGAATTAATCTGACCATATGTTGATGTTTATATCTGACTTAATCTCATGGATTCCCCTTTAGAGTTAGAGGAAAGATATATTACCTTCCTGGGTAAGGTTTGTTGCAACCTGAAGTGGGTGTCTAAAATCAACTAGATGAATCATGTTCTGAAATACCTGTTTCTCATCTCTTGTGGTGAGGGGTGCAGGTATAGGCATTTGTTTTACAGTGTTGTATATCTAGATAACTTTCGCCAGTGATGTTGAATCATGCCATTTCAGATTAGAGGAGAAGCAAAGTGCTAAGTGCTTCAATATAACAGTACCAACCGGGGTAAAAAGAAATCTGTCTCAGCCACAGAAATGCCCGTTTTGGGAAGAGTTCAGGTTAGTACTCAGAAAAGGTAATTGCTGGTGTTGGCCATCCCCCATCTGTCTTGGTATGGCAGGACAAACACTCTTTTATTGGTCTAAATATGGTAATTCACAAATAGGTTGCAGCTCTGAATATTTGAGTTCATAGTTGGTAGTATGGTAATGTGGAAACACGCTTTTAGTTTCCTGTTTCTAAGAATCATACATAGCTCCTTTCTGATGATGCAGTTTGGGAACTGATACAATATAAGTATGAGGAAATGGGATTATCACTGAGTATGTAGGACACTGAAGATACAGTAGTGACATGGAATTAATGTTGCTAGCTGTACTCCAGCTAGCTGTACTCCAGCTAGCAGGGCTAGCACAAGGGCCTGAGCTTCAGGAAGAGTTAGCAACTAAAATACAGATATTTATCAACAGTAAGTCCTTAGCTGGTTTGAGTTTTTATAATCACTTGTGCTACTGCCAAGGCTGGCCATAGTGGCTGGCAGAGGCGCAGAGGAAATGGTCCTGACATGCCTATATGGGAGAGCAGCTGTGGAATATAGTGACTCTGCACTCAACCCCCAGTGACTCTGCACTCAGCTCCCTGCTTTCCAGTGGGAAGCTCTGATGTGAAAACCATCAAACATGGAACATCTGGCTTTGCCCCTTCTCCCTGCCAGAGCCAACTGCTGTCACCTCAGTCTGGGATCCTGCTGAGCTCCTAACTCACAGAAGGGGAAGTGTGCCAGGAGTGACTTCTGCCCTGGCTAACATTCTCATGTCCAGTCTCTCCTGCACTTTGGCAGGGGCAACAAACTCCTGCCTTCCTCTTCCCCTCTAAGCAAATTCTTCCACAGGCTTTCCTCTACTAGGAGGCCCAGGAGTATGACTTAGCAGCCTGACCATCTTGTCTTTTCCAGCACCCTTGGCCCTGCCCTCTGCAATCTTTTGTCTTGGAGGCTGCCCCTCCCTGGTGAGTGCTCAGGCATCTCCCTTCCAAAAAGTGCCAAGAGTCACTGGTGTCAAGTCCCCAGTATTCTTCAAGTGCTAGAGAGACTCACAGTGGTTCCTCTAGCTATAGGAACATACAGCTGTACGGATATAGAATCACAGCATCTTAGCAGCATATTATCCAGTAGATCAGAGCATTTCATGTGAGTAAATTTTAACAAAGTAAAACCAAAGTAGCAGGTTTGTCTTTCTGTCACTTTTTCCATGTACATGATCCCTAGTTTGAAGTTGTCTCAATTTAAAATATGGTGCACACTTGGATAAGGTCTCCCTTTGAAGTCTGCAGACTTCTTAAAAAACACATCAGTTTTTCAGATCAGAGAACTTTTAATGATTTTTTTTCTTCTAATCTCTTTGCCAATTAGGATTTAAAATTCCCACTTCTTTTTATCATCAGTCAAATGGAAAAAAATCAAAAACCAAAAAATGACAAATCATCTTGTCATTTTTTTTCTTAATATGAATTAAACAAGCAAAATAATCATAAGGGAAGAACTGTTCTTATTAAAAAAAAAAAACATATATATGTACACACATATATAGATAAGATGGTCTTTAAGGTCTCTTCCAACCCAAACCATTCTATGATTTGTACCTCATGGCAGGTTACGTCAGTTGTGAATATTTTCAGTGTGACTTTGACTTCTTCTAGTATTTACAAATATTTCTTCAGAGGTGGACACACAGGACATTCGGGCAAATGAAGAAAATAAAATCATCCCTTCGAAACAAAAGAAGGCACAGTGTTAAAAAGCCAGCACTCCAGCTGAGTGGCTTAGAGGCAAACCCTACATTTGTTTTTGTCAAAGCAAGAATTCAGTTTTTCTATGGCCTCATGCACAATTAAGGTTCTTTAACATTTATTCTCACCCAGATTACCACTTAGGAGTTGTAGAAAGATGTATATTCTCTTCACTTGACTTACCCACAGGGAAAAGACCATGGAGGATAGTTGAGAATTGTATGATACATACTCTTTTCATATCCAAATCTTCAATCTGAGCATGTGTTCATTCTCACAGCAATCAGAAAGAAGTTTTAAATACATCTCCAGCTTATTGTTTCCAGTGAAAAATAAAAACAGAAAAAAAAGGGAAGACTGGAAAGAGTATAACTAGATAAGGCTGCTGCAGTATTTGCAGCATTTGTAATTGCATTGGACTATTGGAAAAAAAAAAAGGCATAAATGTTATGTAGCAACAAGGGGAATGGCCAGTGTATTTTGAAACATTTTTACTCTTGTGAGCTTGATGAGATAAATTAATTTGGGAAGATCTTTTCTAGCAAAATGCAAAATTCCATCATAATTTAAATTTATTTAAGATAGTTATTATCTAAAGATGACCATGAAAAAACCAAAGTGAAACTTTTCAGTCTGTTACTCAATATGAATTTATTACTAATGGAATGAAAATGCCATTTGAGAACAATATACAAATTCAGTAGTGGGCTTGAGTGATGCAGAAGTTGATCCCAGGAGCTAGAGATTCAACATAAATGGAGGGGGTATTTTAGTTTGCTAGGTTCCCTGTCACAGCAAGGTTTCCTCAAAGCATGGAATAAAGCCATAAGCATTTTATTTGCAGAAGGAGCACGTACCATTGTAGTGATGCAAGCTCTTGTGTCTTCTTTACATCCCCTGGGAGCATCTCCAACTGCTTCACATCTCTCCTTCTGGAGAAGTTCGTATTGATTCACTAGTCAGAATAGTTTTCAAAGATTTTCAGTACTAGTGATTGAAACTGTGAGAAACAAAGTAGAAATATCCTTATACCCTTGCCTTTTATAGAAATAAAATTAAAAATACGTGAAGTAATTAATTCCACCCATATCAAGCAATTTACTAGAAAGTTATAGAATGTACTTAGCTAGAGATCTAAGTAGTAAGGCAGAAATTCTTACCTTTTTCATGTCCTTGCCTTCTAAAGTACAGGCTGATCTGTATTAAAAAAGAATGTGGTATCCTGAATTCTTCTAAATTGTGCCCACAATATACAGAAAAAAGTTAAATACTGCCAGGAAGGATATACACACTTCTAAACTCACATGTCCTCTTCATATCTCATCAACAATCTAAGTCACCTGAAGACAATGTTACTCTGTAGGAATATTCAAATTTCAAGCTAGCAGGCTTAGATTTCATGCTAATCTCTTAATCTTTTTAGAATAGAATAGGGTATCAAAATATGCACATGTCGTTGTAGGTATTCTCAGTTGTACACACAGTAATTAGTACATGTTTTATCTGCACCTCCCTCTATTTCTGCATATATACATATGTCTTCTTGAAAAGATTTTATTGTGTATGGTAGTATATATGTAATAATAGAGTGAAAGAAGACATTTTTATGTCATTGTCTCTTGTCACAATGAAAAAAAGCTAAATATATAGATATAGTATTGAAAAATGATTGTTTAAAATACAGTGTGTAAAAAGTAGGTACTCTAAGTTCGTATAGTAAATGCATATACTCTATATGATACATTTTTATTTAAACACACAAAAAATTAGTTTAGGTCTTCATTTTTCAAAGCTGCTATATCCATCTTTTAGCAAAACTTTCTTTCCGAAATAACCACCAAGCTACCAAATTTTAGTGCCAATGGCAGAAGTCTGAGATAATGTCAAGCAACTATATATGATTTCTTTGACTGGAAAATGTTTCACCTTTATTTGGGTAAGAGTATGCCTTTGATTTATATTTAGGTCCATGAATACTCTCAGTATAGCATATATATACATATATAGTGCTTATGTAAGTGCATATGTAATGTATATACTCAGTTTTACTGTATTGTAATAAGGTCAGAGAGAGAAAGAATCTTCTTTTATGACTGACTTGAAATAGCGTGTTCAAAGTCTGTGCTGTCTGGAAACGATAGAAATAACAAAGCTACAAACCTTTTTTTTTTCCTCCACTTTCTGTATGCTTTGTAGAGTAAGAATCTTACTCTAGAGTGTGCGACTTTTTATCTAGTAGGGATTATCAGCATTGGTTTGATGAGTCAAATGGGGGTACAAATGAACAGAATAAAGAAAATGCAAATTCTGAATACACCTAACAGAAACTCATGGGTAGTGTGTGTGTAATATTTCTGATTTAATGTAAGCTTGCATTTGAGGTACTGCCTTGTTGATAATCGGACTGTAATGGAAGTTTTTCTCGAGCAGATTTCCGTTTCAGATTGATATGTATTTAATTGGAAAACATCTATCTACATCACTTGAAAAATGAAGTAAATTAGTCTTTGGAAGAAAGAGTGTATGTGTATAAAATATCTTTGTATTTTTGCAGTTTGTAATTTGAAATTCAGTTTCTAGATTTTTTTTTTTGTTTTTCTGTGGATGGAAAAATCTTCAAAATTGAGGTCACATGTTAAGACACTAGGATATTATATATTTTAGAAATTGAACTCATGTACCATAAAATAGGAATTAATATCTTCAGAACTAGGTTTTCTTAATATATTACCGTGGACAAACATTAGCTTTGTTTATCTGTAGACATGAAAAATAGTGTATATATTACCTACAGGGAAAAGCTTCCCCATACAACATGCTCCACAGTGCTGGCTGTTGAATATTTGATATAGTAATACATATTTATATTCTGGAGTTTGGGCAGTGCTTGTAAAGTCAGGCAGATTTAGTGCCTAAAATAGTTTATAGCCTCAGAGAAAAGTGTCAGTATAAAAATAATAATTTTGTCTTAGTTCTTTACACACAGTATCTTTTTTTTTTTCCCCTTGTGAAATCAAACTTGAGAAAAAGTAAGAAAAAAAAAAAACATAATCTTTTTGAGCTTACAGCCATTCTATTCCCCATGCTAATGGGGAACACAAGAACAGAGATGCACAAATACTGGACCTGTGAAACATATTTTCCAATATTTTTCTACTACTCTGTAGATAAATACAAGGTATAACTGAAGCTATCATGATGAATATTCACCGTTGTATACCCTTCAGTGGCAACTTTTGTTTTCAAAATCATCAGAGTCATATGGATTTTAACTTTGTTACTCTCAACTTGTTAGAGTTTGTGGTAGTGCTTCGTTTAGCTGAGTGGACTGAAATATATGTTTCTACTTGGATAATGTATCCTGAAATATAGAATCGTTTGGGACTCTCTCCTTCAGTGGTGGGGACTGAAAATGTAAAAAGTACCTAGTGTCAATAGGATAACAAAGCTAGCCTAAGCTGGCATGAATATTTACTTGCCTTTACACTCCTTCATCTTACTCTGAATACTGGCCAAGGAACTGAAGGTGGCCTGCTATCAACCTTGCAGTCAAAAGTAAACTTCCATGCAGCCCTGAAAGAAAGAGTGAGCACTTAGGGTTGCCCTCCCGCTCTCTCAGTAGTTTGTTACAGTAACATTGAGATGCTCAGGGCAAATCTGCTCCCTAAAGCAACTCTGGCCTGAGTAATTATTGCTTAATTGGAGGAATCTAATCGTATGCACAGAAAGAAGGATGGAAACTAAGTAATAAGGGCCTACCTACATTGGACTCACATCCTGAGCTAGTTTAAATCTCAGTTTCTATGCACTAAGTTATTTGGGTCAGTTTAAATTCAGGATGCCCTGAAGACAATCATGTCTCCTGATGGAAATTGTTGTGAATAATGGGGCTATTTGACTACAAGTAGAAAATATGTTGCCTGTTAATCATTGTCACCCTAGGCAAGAATATTATTCTCCCAGCTCTTTCCTGTGACCTTCTCCCTTCCCCCTTATTCATTTACTCAAGGGCTACTCTGCCTTTGCCACAATAGCTCCCCTGATGGCTGAAAGTTGCATTGCATGGGATGGAAATAAATACTGAATCCAGAGGGACAGTCAGATGCTGAATGTAATGCCTTTTTTTTTTTTCTTCCCCTTCATTTTTACAAAATCTCCCCTATCCAAAAGGCAAAGCGAGAAAGTCATGCTAAGAAACAGCCAGTCCTAGCATAATATCTGTTATCTAGCATGGTCCCACTGTCATTTAGAAGCACTACTCTAAAGGCACTCTACCCTATGCTTGTTATCTGTGGTCCTTGAAGAAAGATATACCAGTATCTAAAGTGCTTTTTATTTATTTCCCTGTTGCTATGTACTTCACCTTTCAAATCAACATGAACCAAAACACAGAAATTTCTGGAGATCTGCATGGGGACTCAATAAGGACTGATAACCAAAGGATATATTAATTCTTCATGCACTGCATAGCTGGCACAAATAGAAGCAGTAGACTCTTCCAAGACTGTTTACTAACAGTTTTTTCTTGAAATTTTAGGAAGAATAACAAGTTAACTTCCCAGATGTCCTGCCTCAAATAAAAAATAGAGGTTGGATTCCACATATAAAACACTCTTTGATTTACTGATACTAACAAGCCTAATTATAGTGGTAGAATAAAAACTATGAATTAAAAACTATTTGAAAATGGTTCAGTCAATGCTGTGACCAACTTATTAGTTCAATTTTTAATATAGGATTTAGACTGGGTAATATTCTTAATTATTATGTAGGAAGCATGGATCTGGAAGGGGAATTTGCCCTTCACAGGTCTGAAAAGCAAAAGAAGGTTGCTTCTTAAATATTTGAATTAATACCAGGGAAAGAAATATTGCATTCTAATAAACCTTATTTAGAACTCTAACTTCCATAAAATGCAGAAAAGAATGGAAAAATAATCTGAAACATCTTGTCATAGTAAAATAGTTATAGTATAGTAACATATTCTTTCATGTCTTTTCAGCTTAAGCCTATGATTTTTTTAAAATTAAAATAATTATTCCATTATTAGTGCAGAATGAAAGTATTTACAGAGTTCTTTCTGTGCATCACTTCCAGTGCTGAGGTTAGCTACAGAAGCTGCGGATTATTCATATGAGATGACGTCAAGCTCAACTTTGTTTGCATATAAAAGGGCAGATACAAACATCGAGACCCTTTGTCACTGGGACAGTCAAGCTTAGCAAACTTATTGCAACAGCACATTGAGAATCTGCCTTATTATAAAAAGAACTGCATCTAAGAAAAATATTGTCATAAAACACTTCCTCTGGAAACCACATAATTATAAATGATAGGATAAACTTCTCATTTCTAGAAGCATATTATGTCACATTAATTTCTGAAAGATGTGATTTTTCTGCACACTTACATTGAATAAAAGATCAAGAACATTTAGTTTTCATATTTCCATATTAAGAATGAGAAGGTATGGAAAGACTCTTTGAACTAAGCACATAGTTTTACTTGTGTCTGTTTTCATGCTTTCATTCAAATATTTATTTTAGAAACATTAACATGGTTCCATACACCATGAAGACATCTACTGCCAAGTGTTTCCTCTTTCATATGCACTTGGGAGAAAGTTTATTTATTTGTGTCAACAAGAGGAAAGACTTGAAAAATTGAAATACTATCAACTATGTCCTCAAAGTTCTTTAACATATATATATATTTTTTTTTTACTAAATTCAGCTTCTTAATATAATTACTATTATTATTATAGTACTTCCAGATCAAATACCAGCAGTGGAAAATAACTGTCCATCCCCAAAGAATTTACAGAATCTAGGACAAGAGTTAACGCTGACCATTTTCTTTTTCCAATATGCAACAAGTAGGCCTCAGTATAAGCCTTTAATTATTTATATTTCTCTCTCAACAAGAAACTACATACTGTGAGTGGCATATATTTCCCTTGGGTCCAGCTATCTAAAAGTTAGATGGTCAGCATAAGCTGCTAATCTAGAATACTTGTCAGTGGGATAGGATCACACTTCTGGAGAATGGTTTCTCCCATCCATAGGTGGTGAATATGAGCAATATTCTGGATGTGACCCTTTTCAGCTGACTGGAAATTTCTCCTGATATGAAAAATTTTTCCAAAGTCTCATTTTGTGAAAGCTTGACTACAACAGAATCTTTATGAAAGACTCATAGAAAGATATATAGAACTAAGTCTTATATGAGTAAAAATAGACTAAATTAATACCATAGAGCTCCAACTCTGAAACTCTTTTAGAAACAATCCTATTGGCTTTGATTTCTGTTTGCTTCACAGAGTGCCATAATTCTACTGCCAAATCTTCCAGTTGTGTCAAATACCCTATAATAAAAAATTTAAAGATGCTTTTTAGAAAGGAATACCAAAAAATGAAATTGGTCCATTGTTTGGCTTTTTTTAGTCCTACAAAAATAAAAAGGTTCTAATACTTTAGTAACTCCACTTATAAGGGAATTGCACAATGAAACATATAAGGACATCCTATTTTAAGAAGAATAGCAGAACACCCATATTTTCCCCAGTAGGATTTCAGTTATGGTTATTCAGAAATGGACAACATTGACAAATAATCAGCAAGGGTCTGATTACAAGTGTTTGGATGACTAAGTGCCCTGTGGGGTTTGTCCAAAATAGGTAGTCCTCAGTTTGTGAAGTTTACCACACAAAGCAAGGATATTTTCCTTTTGGAACTATGTCTTGATGAAGGCATTTCTAGTCAGGTTCACTGCAATATCAGCTTCAAGTCAGAAATTGCATGCAAACCTAGATGTGAGCTATGACACTTGAACCCTACACTTACCATCTGCATCTGTTAAAAAAGTTTTTGGTGTATGTAAGGGCATCATACATTATAAAAATAATGTTTTCCTTGCTAAAAAAAAAAAGGAAAAAAAAGAGAGAAAACTGTCTTTGCTTCCACATTATCCTTTGTATTCTTGCTGATCTATTAATTATTAAGCATTACCTTGTGAAATTTAAATTCAGTGAAAATGTCTTTCAAGTGCAGAGTACCCCACATGTGTTATTTCTGTTAATATGTTTATAGTTTCAAAGGTCTTTTTTCCTTTTTTTCTCTCCATAGGAAATGATCTCTTCCTAGTTGCAGTGCATGAATTGGGACATGCTCTGGGCTTGGAGCACTCCAATGATCCCACTGCAATCATGGCTCCATTTTACCAGTATATGGAAACTGACAACTTCAAACTACCTAATGATGATTTACAGGGCATCCAGAAGATATATGGTATGTCATGCTTTAATTAGACAATGCAAGTGTTTCACTTTAGAATACCTTTGAGGTCCTCCTGTCCATGTCCCTTCTCCAAAAGAGTTTGTTAGTGTGGACTTCACCAGTTAGGCTGGAGTTTTCTTTGTGAGTAGATAATCCAAAGATTTTGATGAAGTTCTCTTACTTTGTTTCTGTTCACTGTTCACAACTTGCATTCAAATTTTCACTCATCTGAAATAGTAATTTTAAAATTTTAAAAAATACGTAAAGAAAATATTTGCAAAGGGCTTCCAACCTATAAAAATATTAAGAAATACAGGCCTGTAACTATCATGGACTTATTTGTACGGGAATCCAAACTCATATAACTGCATGAATTGATTGCTTATCAGTTTATAATTTATAATAAAAAAACAGTCCCCTCGCTGTACAAAGTCTGAGGTCCCAAAAAACCCCTTTCTTATGATTAATATAACAAAGTAATCGCAAAATAATGTTATCACCAGTGCAAGATTTTGAGCTACCTAGGAGAAAAGAAAAAATACCTACTTCTTTAAAATATACATGTTAAGGGTTTTTATGACCTGGTATAAAAGACACATGATGTAAATAAATCCTGCATTGATTGAATTCAATTTGATGAGGAAAGGTAATTGAAAATTATTTAAAAAAAAAGGCAAAACAGTAACATAATTATGATTATAGGTTAAAGGTAACACTAACTTCCATATTACTCCCTTAAATTTCCAAAGATATAGTTTTGGTTTTAAGGACTTTGATTCTGTAGGTATATGTTAAATATTCTGGTTTTCTCCTTTAAAAAAAATATTTTATTTTTCTCTCCTTCAGTGAAAAATCTGTGGTATCTCTGTGTTAATGCTCTGTATCCAGTACATATCATATGAAATTGCCTTGCTTAATATTCCTCAATGGAATTTGTACTGGATTCAATTTTGTACTCCCAATTTATTCTGCTTAAAGTTTGTCATGTTTATCTTGAATATTTTCAGGGCTATTTCTTGTTTAGTTTTGCTACTAGAACGTACAACTCTGATCATGTAGAATTACTGTACTGCTAATTAGAACTCTGCAGCATTCATGGTGTTTTATATTAAAAAGATTTTTAAAATATCATACAACAAACACAGATATTTATTTCCATAAAGCATAAATAGCAATTTCAAAATGATTGGCTGATCAAGTTTTGTTTGCTTGGTTTTTTTTTTCCTCTATGATTAGCTGGAAGGAAGGTTGTTTCTCATGACCTCATAAGTTG
This sequence comes from Empidonax traillii, assembly GCF_003031625.1. Classification (NCBI taxonomy): domain Eukaryota; kingdom Metazoa; phylum Chordata; class Aves; order Passeriformes; family Tyrannidae; genus Empidonax; species Empidonax traillii. The sequence continues at coordinate 211,024 of NW_020955702.1, forward strand.
GTAGTCTAGACTTAAGGGCTAGACAAGAATACTTTGCTGAAAACTAGCTGCTAAGCTCTAACAGCTGTGGGCTATGCATTAGGAGAAATGTGTTACCCCTGGGAAGTAATATCTGACATCACCACCAAATGCTTTGGTTTGGGGTTAAAAACTTTCCAACATGAGCTACTGCAAAACTGATTCCTTTGCTCCCTTTAAAATCAAGAGGTGATCTGGAATCATATGCCTCAATAAAAATGTCACACCTATTAAAATAATTACTCTGGTCTGCAGTATTCCTTGAAACACCATTATTAACTGTAAATTATGAATGTCACAAGTCTTAAAATTGTGAATAAAATAAATGCCTTATTAAATTGTATGACAATCATTTGGCAAGTGTAAGATTTCCATACACAATCCATCTTGTTCTTTTAAAATTTTGGGTTTTTTGTAAAATTCTCAGAAACTTAAATGCTATTTATACAGTTTTAGAGTTGTCTTACTATCAAAAAGTATTTCTGAATCTGATCATGCAAACGTTTTTTATTTTTTGAAGTAGAAATGTATTATGTATCTAAAAGATTTGGAGAAAGGCTTAAATAGAATGTAGGTAAAAGTAAAGTGTTCATCTTGTTTCCAGAAATCTTACATATTCAACTGAAACTTCTTATCTTCTTGTACATAAAAAATATATTTAAATGTTACTAATATATGTAGAAATAGAAAGATATTATCAGTACACCCACTGCAAGACATTCAGTAAACCATTAAGGTTATGATCAGTATCTACCTAGGATGGCATTTGGACTTTCAGGTAGAGAAATTGTGAGTAGGATTAATATTTATTATGGAGTCATTTTACCTGTCATCAAACTCTGTATATCATGACAGGCAACATAGTTGGAAGAAGAAAAATATTTCAAGACTGCTCTACAGAGTTTTAGTTTTCCACTTCTTTTAAATTCATTTATCTACAAAACGATTTCTTTAATTACCAGGTATCTAGCTTTTTAAGACATAGTGGGGAAAAAAGTAAATAATTTCATAATATTGAAGAAAATACATGAATTATGGAGGTTTTATTTATAGAGATACCTAGAATTTGAGGTCCAACTTTAAGAGCTCATATATATACCAAGGGGCATTGAGGAAAGCTGAGAATGTCCTGTTGCTAATGAACATGGCATTACTTGGCCTAAAAATTTGGTCCATAGTAAGTGTCAGGATGTTCCATATATACATGTATAAATTGATGAGTATAAGCAAAAAATAAGGGCTGAAAAATGTATTGACTAATGTTACTAATAGGAATAGGATTTTTTCTTTTTTTTTTTTTTTTTTATTTATTTGTACAAGTCACAATGATTCTGTTATAATAGTTCTTACTCAATTGTTAAATAATGTGCTTTGAACTTATCTGAAACAATGGTGGCCTGAGCATCCATTGCAGCTTTTATTGGAATGTTGGTCCAATAAGAAAGATCCTGGATAGTGAAAAGTAATTATTTTCCTTTGTTTTGGTAGTCATTCTTTATACCCTTCATAACCAGTGCCTGGCTGACCACTGGAACAGGCTCCCCAGGGAAGTGGTCCCAGCACCAAGCCTGTCTGAGTTCAAGAAGTGTTTGGACAGTGCTCTCAGGCATATGATGTGATTCTTGGGGTTTCTGTGCAGGGCCAGGAGTTGGACTTGATGATCATAATGAGCCCCTTCCAGCTCAGCATATCCTATGATTCTATGGTTTAATAACATTAGAAAGCTATATTAGGTCACTTTTTCATTCCGCTTTCACTGCAGGGTTTGCACTGCTTACAGCTGTTTTTTTATTGCGTATTTTTCCTTTGAGTGGGCATGTATATTACATCCTGCTGCTGTATTTTTAAAGGTCCACCTGACAGGATTCCACCCCCAACGAGACCTCTGCCAACCGTGCCCCCTCATCGTTCAGTCCCTCCAGCAGACCCACGAAAGAATGACAGGCAACCCAAACCTCCCCGGCCACCCACTGGTGACAAACCTTCCTATCCTGGAGCCAAACCTAACATCTGTGATGGGAACTTCAACACTCTGGCTATTCTTCGTCGGGAAATGTTTGTTTTCAAGGTAGGAGGCTGTGAATTTTTCAATGTTAGATCAAATGTCTACATTTCTCCTTTTTTTTTTTTTTTTTTTTTTAAAAGCAAACTCTCATTCATCACTACTCTGCTTTCCCAGTCTGTTCAGTTAGAAAGTTCAAGAAAGAAATTAAAAAATAAACATACACATGGCTTAAATGTCTATCAGGGGACTGCTGTAATGTTCTATTTTAGGAAAATACCCATGTCAGCAGAAACTGTAATGCCTCAAAATGTAAAGGTAAATAAATGCTGCATGTTATGGAGGGATAAAAAGGATAAATCAACTAATGAATAATAGGGATGATTTTGTTGGGAATACAGCTGCATCCCAAAATGCAGTAGATAATGCATCTTCAACACTTGAGTTTTTTTCCATGAACTATAATTTTAACTTTACAATTAAATCTGTCATTTACAAAGGAAGTTTGTCATTGTGTTGTGGTTGCATTGAAACCACAATATCTTAGTAAAGGTCTTTACCACTAAATTCTTATTGTAAATGTGTCACTGTTTATTTCCACTCATCTTCTTGCTCTGAGCTGAAAATGTGGTATATACAGAAAAACTGAAATAAACAAACTGAACTGAAAGGCAATCTTTTAATAGAAGCACTTTGCTAAGACTCATCGACATCAAAGCTATCTTAGGAGGATGATCTGCAGCATGGTTTCCAGAAGGCATTGAATGTTGAAGAATAATTATAGAATCGTTATTACTCAGTCTCTTCAACCAATTTGCTGACAGGTAGTGTTGTGCAAATATTCAGAAATATATAAGATAATCTGTTTCTTTGAACTAGTAGTGTGTCATATTTGCTTAAGCAATAAGAAGTGTAGCATCTTTGTTTTGTAAATATATGATGAGATCCTTTTTAACTTCAATATTATAGGTAGAGAAAAAAGGCCTTTCGTATGAATAGATAACACTTTTTCAGTAATAGTGTAAGTGCAAAGGAAGGGCAATGTATTTGTCCCAAAACATGAAGCTCCCGGTTCAATAGTTTTTGTTTTCCTTTGTGATTGGACCTATTTTTCCCTTATGTGTTTTCTTTTTATATAACCTATCTCAGCAGATAAATCTTATTAGCGATGCTACACAGGCTTTCACTCTCTTTAGCATACCTATAAAAAGTAGGTACAAATAGCTTTATATGATCTTGTTCAAAATTATTGAGCTACCTTCACAACCCAACGGGCAGGAAATATTTTTTCCATAAACTGCGAAGGATTTTGCCAGCCTCGGGCTGGCAGCCCATTCCATTTGAATAGATGGTATATTGTCAAACACTGGGAGGTCCTGAACCATCAGTCTTTTTATGATAAAACTCAAATTTAGGGAAGAACCTAATTTTCTAACTTGACATTAAACAGGATATTAAAATACCTACTTCAATCTCATGTCATCCACCTCAAGAGCAATAGAACATATTCTCATTTAGTTTAGACATAAATCAATAGATTGTGTAATGTTATTCCACTAATACAAAATTTTCTGTTCAGCTAAATCTGTCTTCTTGGATAAATAGATACACCACCATTACTAATCACTCTTACCTATTCTGGTTGAAAATACAAATTAAATGATTACTGTTTACTGCCTTAACACTAAATATTTACTATACATTTTCTATGCTTACTAGTGTGCAGACTGCATTTATGTTCCAAAATTTAAATTCCATTCGTAATCCATACTGTAAAGAGGCAACATGGTAAAAATTTCTCAGAGAAAAATGGCCAGTAGATAAACGTTTACAGATTTTGTGTGTAAAGTTTGGCACTCCAAAATGAAGTTGCTGCAATCATAAAAGCAGTGTGTTGGGAAGGGAAGTAAGAGACTACCTTTGCCCAGGTTAATTTCTTCAGGGTCTCACAGTTCCCCTTTTCTCCTCAGGCTACCTGGGAACATGACAAGGCATGACTTGGTAGTGTGCTAAGCAACTGAGCTTACCTAAGTATACAAATCTTGGCTTTGTATACTGTCTTTGAATGCTTGAGTTAGTGAACCTTAACTCTCTTGTTTGTTCATTAATTTGCTAATGAAGATTTTTGTTTGCTAAAGGATTTTCATTACATGTTTGAGGTTTTTTGGGGGAAGGAAGGGGAAATGTATAGGCAGGAATATGAAAGGAGCAGAAAAGAACGAGTTAGAGAAGTCAAGAGTTGTTGGTAATTTTCGACTTACCTTGCAGAATCTGGGGAGGTGGTGGGGGGCAGGATGGTTATAAGGAAAAGCTCAGCATGTCAGACTGTAGCAGAAACAGGGTAGGAATTAATTCTCAGAGGGTATAAATAGAAATAGGGACTGAATACCGAATACAGGGAAAGCACCCAGCAATGGAGAAAGCAGTGCTGGAGGTTCTGTGGTCTGTCACAATAACAAAAAAACAAAAACAAAAAAAAAAAAAAAAAAAAAAAAAAAAAAAAAAAAAAAAAAAAAAAAAAAAAAAAAAAAGAAAAAAAA
>NW_020955702.1:216171-223817 GCF_003031625.1 Empidonax traillii
CTTCTGAATGGCATGTATGCCATGTATCAGCTTCAAATTGAAAAGAGCAACTTTTTTATCTCATGGGCAAGTCTCAAGCTCAGGAGCTCAGTTTATTTAAATAATCCTTGAAATTCCTTGGGAACTTAGCCACAGAGTTGAAGAATATAAGCCCTTTTGAATAATTAAATTCTAATTTAAGCATAAAACTGAAGCATGAAATCTAACAGTTTGAGATACACTATGGATTTTCATAGCAGATGACAAACAATATTAATTTCAAGAAGATTTTTTTTTTGGCTGTTGAGATATTGGGTGTACTTAAGAGTATCAAAATATTAGAAACAATTTCTATGTTCAGTCAAATGGATGAGCTTTGACTATCTACCATTCTCAAATAGATATATCCAGAGTAAAACTGAATAACAGTAAACTTAAAGAGAAATGGAATTTACATTTAGCTATCCCTTTTTATTGTTTTGCCATCACTTTGACAAAGTAACAATCCTTGATAAAAATTGTAGGGTTATAGATATAAGAGGAATTGTTCTTGATCTAATATAAACATTAAACATAAAAGTAAAGCAATAAACTTATTAAAGATTCCCTAAAGATTACCAAAGAAAATTATAATTTTGCAGATCAACTTGTTTAGGTAGAAATTATTGGATTTTAAGGAAAAGAAAATTATTTTACATCAAATATATACATATTACTGACATGTAAATGTACTGTCCCAAAAGGACTTCTTCCTGAATTCTTTAAATTAGATGCCCTTAAAATGTCCTTCCTAGCTGTAAGGTCTGGGGATACAGTATGCTATACAACAAAAATATTAGTTAAAATCAATAGATTGTAACTACTGGTTTCAATTGCCATCAACTGATAAATACTGCTGTTATTTAATGCATACCTAAATTGGTATAAGGAACCATCAGGATAGAAGAATTTCAATGCCAAAAATCATGAGTGCCAAGTTTTTATCTTTGGAGAGCTTCTGTATTTGTATGGAATGCAATTAGTATTTAGCTATTGCACTGAATTCCAATCTTTTCTCCAGCTATTTTCTCCTTCTGTTTAGTTAGAACTCCCCTAGGACACAGAAAATGGCTGAAAATGGAGAAAGAGAAAGGTCTTCCTTTTCTGGAAAAGTTATGCATAGTGGTATGACACTGTCTGCCTTTAATGGAAAAACCTCTCTGCCATTGTGTATAGCAATATGTGTTATCCAATGATACTGTCTTCTCAAAGTCTCCTGAGAGTATCTTCAGGGCTAGTGCATCATGAAAAGGAACTCTGTTGTCTAATGTCACCAGAAAAGATCCATTAGTGAAGAAGTTTGCAGCATATATTTCCACTTTCTTCCTGTGTCCTGTGCAATTCACACTTTGTTCCTTGGCAACAAAATTACCTATAGCTCTGCTTCAACAAATGGTGTGACTGCTGTTAATATAATTTTCCTTTATATTCTTTTCATGTTGGAAAAGTTAGCTCACTCCTTAACTTCATGTCTTAAAGAACAGCATTTTTAACCACTGTTGTATACTGGGAGTTTTGATAAAATATAATTTAAGTATTAGAGAAAGAAGTTTGTCCATCAGACAAATAACATTTACAACTGAGAGAAATGGATTATGAACACTACAGATGGTAGAATATGGAACCAATTTTAGGAAGGCCTTAATGAGCTGTGTTTCACTATTTTATAGCAATTTCTCCACAACTTGCAGAAATTTGTTTTCTGACTCTTCATCTGCTAAGAACCACTGTAAAAACATTTATGACATGCCAAATGAGCCAAGCCAATTAGGTTGTAATTACCCCTTGGCATTAGTTTAGACAGCAGTTGCTTTCATACATAATTATATAGATTCCATTTAATATCCCTCTCAGAATTGTGTATTTCTATATAGTAGGCTGTTAAAACAAAAGAAAAAAAAAACACCTTGATATGTGATGAACACATAAGGAAATTTTAAAGCATTTTACATTGGCTATTTAATCATAACTGGTATGTCTAATTACAAATCTGTGAGACCGAGGGAAAATACTACTAATAAAAAACAGAGACAAAGAAACAGCTATAGTCTGAGACTTGACTTCACTGTATTTGAAAGCAGACTTTTTTTTCAAAGCTCTGCTGTTCTGTTTGTGTAGCTGGTTTTTGTTGTGTGATACTGTGGGTGTCTGAGCTGTCAACTGCTGCCTGGGAAAGTTCAGCAGAGGACCCTGAGGAAGCAGACACTTCGATCTGAGAGGGAAAGCCACTTAACATCTCAGACTGGGAACAATAGTTCAGAAGTAGCTAAGTCTGAAGAGAACAGACTCCTTTCACCCTACTTTTTATATCATGGTAGGAAGAACAATTTGGTGGAATTTGCCAGTTTTGAACTCATCAGGAAGGAGAGATGCTTTAATTCAGGTAATTCAGGTTGTGTGTTGAAAAGGAAGGAGAAAAACAGCAAAAGCTCAGAGGGGCCTTCAGTGTATCATAGTAGAACAAGCTCACTGGAAATGTACAGCATGAATGTTCTGTGGCACAAAAACAAATTGTAGGATGTCATGAAGGATAAAAGCAGGGACATGCTGAGATATCAAAAAGTCTGTCTGTTTTTGATAATTGAATACTTCCACTGACAGACATAAAAATATTCTCCAAATGTTACCCTGGCCTTTCAGTGTGCTTCTAAGCAGGGAGAGGTTTTTAGCTAACACATTCACAGGTTTAAAATAGGAAGCACAGTTTGTTCCTCACTGTATGGAAAGGTAGGTAGTTTATTCCATCCAGCTGCAGAGGAATTCAGGCAAGGATATAATCACCTGGGTATTAATTGTACCTGAATAGTTCAGTTTAAAATCCTTTTACCTTCTCACTTTTTAAAAGGTTTTCTTGGACAGTTAGAAAGATGTCATCCCAGTCATAGCTATACTTATTATTTAGCACCTACTAGCCTACAGACATATATGTATATACGTATTAATTTTATTAATAGAAAGTTCTAAAAAAATCTAAATAGCTAAAAAATCTAAAAATCTAAAAAATAGCTATATTTAGGTCTTTTTTGGCAACGGTATTGATGGAATTGATATATATCTCATTGAAACTTATACGCAACTTGAACCAATTATTAATCTGTACCATCTGTCTAATAAAATTCTTGTTATTCATGTAGTGGCCCATTATAAAGTATAACTTTAGAAGGATGATCAACTCAGGATCTTCGACAGGGCTTTGGATTTGTCAGAAGAGAGAATACTATTTTTTTCCAAAAGGCTACTTTTTTACTGGCAAACAGTGTGGTGTAAAAGGATTTAATCAGTAGAGCAGATGGTACTGAGCTCCTCTCATGTCCATCATATGTGCTTTGCTTTTAATTAGATACAGTCTATCCTCTGAGGCCAAACAGTTGCAAAATACATGTGGTTCAGATTTTTCTGAGGGGTAGCTAATCCCTTAGACACTGGTGTCTTTGACTGTGGACCCCATGAGTGCACCACACAAGCATTTCATCTAATGGTGGGTGTTACCATCTTGTACATATGTAATTTCCCACACTATCTTGACACAAATAAACCCTCACATGCAAAATATATTATTATTTCTCCTTATAGCACTTTTTGCATGGCACAGTGTTACCTGTTAATAGACTATCTCCATACTGTGAGCTTGGATTATATGTATTCCAATAAAGTTTAGGAAGATTTAATAGCTGTGCTGAGACATTGCATTGAGCTTACAGACTAATATTCTTCTGAATTTATTCTCCCTGAGAGAAAAACAAGGCAGAATGATTTGTCTGATTTGAATTTAAACATAAGAGTTTTATTTTTTTTGTTGGAAACACAGGTTAAACATGGAAACAGGTTTTCCAGGAGTTGTGAAGTCTCCATCTTCAAAGATACTTAAAAGTTGACTGGACATAGACCTGATCAGCTGTCTGTAGATTGTTCTGCTTTAAGTAAGGGAGTGGATTAGATCTCCAGAGGTGCCTTCAAACCTCAGCCCTTCTGTGATTTTGTGTAGCGACTGAAATATAAGAACCAAAAAGTCATAGCCTCCACAAATGTTTCTCCTACCCATTTTCCCCACTTAACTCCAAGGGAAGTTTCAAGTATTTCTTCACACTTCCCCGAAATCTCCAGATGTCCCTTCTAAACTCAGCCAGATTCTGTGAATCTGCTGAAATTTGACTGTTGCCCCTACTCACTTCACAGCAGCATTTCCTTCATCATCTCTTTTGGAATACGGCCACCAGAAGCAATAACTAGATGGCCAGGAGACTGTTTAATGACTTCTGCATTCAGCTCAGAAAAAGAGACCAGGCAGAGGAGATTGGGGGTGTGTCAACTGCTCACAAAGGACTAACAAAAGGAGTGCAGGGAAGGGAATATCCACCCCTTCCAGCTGTGTGAGACAGATCCTCTGCTGTCTCCTTTCCCTGGCTCAGATTTCAGAGGAAATCACCCTCCTTCCTGGGGTCAGGCTCTGGGCTAAAACTCTTTATTCAAAAACTGCCTTGGTCCTGTCTCTGTGAGACTCTCACCACATCAAGATGAGCCATTAATACCCACAAGGTGTACTCCCTCACACACAGAGTACTTGCAGATAGAAAGGAGTACTTCAGTCTCTTCAAGGGATTTCACAGAGAGTTGGACACTGAATTTAACAGGAATACTGGAGTGAATTGTGTGAATTGATACACAAATGTAGTGGCAGGCTTTGGGACAATGTTTTGAAGATTTGGACAGTTAAATGTGAATCTTAACAAATTCTTGTTTCTGATTTAGTTTTAATCTAATAAATACTAAAAAATCTGATACTAAATATTTTTAAATCACAGACCACAATTCCAAGAATTAGTCATTCTTTAGAAGCATTGTTAAAAATAGAGGGGAATTGGGGGAATCTGAAGATCTCTGTTACTCTCTTTATGCAAAACGATATAGTCGGACAAGTTTTTAAGTACTCTTAGGAAAGTACTTCTAACAATAGCGAATAAAAAAAGTATAATTCTTACTTTTTTCTTGCTTACCAAAATAATCCACATGCTCCTCCAACAAATGATAGCTTGCTTGTATGTTGTGTCTTGTGCATTTAGAATTGCTCTTTTTCTTAGTCATTGATTATAACTGTTCCTTTTTTACTCCCCATGTGTCAAGAGCTTGTTCTAAAATCTACTTGACCATTAACTTCATTGTGGTTTGGATCCAAACAGGTTTTACATACTATCAAATGTAAGGATCGCAGAATAATTATAGTTCTGCATAGCACTATTACATAAAAAAGACATAAAAAATACAGATAAACAAATGCATGTGAAAAGACTCTAATTTGGTAAATTGACTACTTATTAATAACTCAGCAATAGGCAGAGAATCTTAGTGGGAAAAATACATACTCTCAATGGGCATTATCACTTGAGTAAGGACTAATGATATAAATTAAAGTGGAAAGATCAAATCCTGATTTTTTTTTCCCTTACAGTATTTGTTTAGTTACAAATATTTATAATTTAGTTACAAATATTACAATTATTACAATTTGTTTAGTTACAAATAATTACAGTATCTATTTGCTACAGGCAGAGAATTCTGTCCCTATTAATTTTTCCTGACCCTATTAATTTTTCACATGTTATTTTAGTGTAGCAAAATACAAAATAACAAAAAGCTTTAACCGAGCTCTAGGGTACAAAAGGTATTTCATTTTTTGGAACTTGCCTGTCTTCAGAGGCTCAGTGCTTGAGTGAAGTGATTACAAATATTTAATTGGCAAGAGAATAGAAAAAAACATTATTGACAAAAAATAATTGCAAAAAACTCACAGCATGGAATTATCTAAAATTACATGGAGGCATATCTTCAATTTTGTACCAGCAAGTGTTATCTTGTAATATTAACAATGCATTTTAATTGGGGCTACATCCTAATGGAACCAAAGGGAGTAATTGAAAAAACATTTCAAGCACAAGGCTTAATTAAAATTTCCTGTTGTATAAAATTGTGATCTTTCAACTAATTTAGGTAAACATTTTGGGAAACAATTGGAATGGCTTGTAATGTAAGCTTTTTCAAGCAGTGGTATTATTTGCTTATATTTGCATAATCTTGATTTCAAGCCAAAGCTTTATATTCTAGCAGTATTTGTATATTTTTTTCTTTGATTCTTTTTTTTCCCCTTTCAAGGGGTTGTGAGTCCATAATGCAAAAGTTTAGCTGTGGTTTAAGTGAAAATAAGCTATTCTCATTTGTTACTCTGAATTAGCTGTTTCCTGTGCAAAACACTGCACTACAAAACAGTTGAGATCTTAAATAATGTAAAACAACGTGTACGTTTATTTTTTCAACAACTTAGCAAATATTCACACTATTGACAATGTATTGAAAAATATAACAGATATTAATGTGTTAATTACCTAAATAGTATATTTTCTTCTTTTTTATATAAGCTATAACTTGAATACTTTTTAAAGTGTTACTTTCCTTGGCTACTGAATGAAAATTTGGCCCAGTAAAAATAATGAGAAAAAACTCCATTGACTGTAATAGACTGAAGATTTCACTCAGTATTAAATACCTTTGGCATGGCAGGGAGACTATCTATTTTGAGTAATGTGTATTAGGTAAAATCACACAAGAAACAACAGATTAGCTTGTAATACCGAGTATATGGAATAAAAACCTGTTTTGTATACAAAATCAAATTCTATTATACTACAATTTCAGTCAATAAATTAAAATGACACAGAGACCATTTTTATTAATGACTTGATGTATCTGTCCAGTGAAAATATCTTTACCAAGGAGACTAGACTGTATTAGGTCAAAGGTTATACTTGATAATGACAGAGTTCAATCCTTTCCCATTCTCCCTAACAGTTCACCAGTGTTTCTCTTCAATCTTATCACAATGGAGCCTTTGATGATGTTTTGTGGTGATGTCTGGCCAGCTCTTTATAGCACCTGCAGTAATTTACTGCTTTAAGTTGTACATTCCCATCTTATATGTAATCAGATGTAGTTTACAGTACTACATATTCACTATTAGAAATTCCTTCACTTTCTTCATGACCTAATCCCTGTATCTGAGTGACAGATTCAGTGAGCAAAGGCAATCAAATATCTATAATTTTCATATTTTCATTGTCATGAGAGATATAATTCTTGGCTGCTTGTTGCTGGATATGCCACTCCTAATGGTCTGTTTTTCTCTATGGCTATTGCTGATGCTGAAATCTTTAGCTATGCTTTTTTAAAAAAAACCTCAAAGCTGAGACAGTTCAGGAATATTGCTGGTTTTGTAGCCTCAAAGTGCAATCCCTACTGAAGAAATAAATAGTTAACTGCACTGTAAAGGCCTAATGTTCATCATGTGGATGATGGTCCTGTGAAGTATTTCATGGATATGTGCAGTTACCTACACAGCATTAGGGGGAATATGAGTGTTCCAGAGACTCCTGGCTGCAAGCCTAGATTTGATGTCTTTACAGTTCTTTATCGTGCCTCTTTCATGTCAGTCTGCTTGTTTCTTCATATTGGATCATCACCATGTAGAAATGGGAACATTTTATAGAGTCTCAGTCAGTTTAGTTATTATTTAGTTATTTAGTTAGATTTTATTTAAAATCAGAATGAATTGAAATGCTCAATTCAGTTAGGAATACAGA
>NW_020955702.1:224544-278048 GCF_003031625.1 Empidonax traillii
TTTTCCAGGAAGAGCCAAGTGCTCTTGAAATGGTAGTCATATAGTATGAAGTACTTGGCTGAATATTTTATGTTGTTTAGGAAGAGGTAATGTAAGTTCACAGTTTAATGCACTATTTTCATGTTTGCCTTGCAATAGTCATGATATTTAGGAAGATTTCAACACACAGTATCCAAAAGAGACTTCACACATATTTTCATTATATGATTTACTGGGCATGGTGATATTCTTTCAAAAGTTGGTCTTGATGATCTTAGAGGTCTTTTCCAACCATAATGATTCTATGATTCTATGATTCCAAAAATATCAATAGTTTTATCTTCTTTCTGTGTGGATGATTTTAGACGAAATAACATGAATGTCAGATAGCTGAACAATGAATGTTGTCCCTCGAATGAGAAAAATGTTGCACAAAAGAGTGATTTTCAGAATCTAGTTTAAAAAATGAATGAGTGCTATTGAAAGTTTGTTGAGCAACTTCAGAATTCTTCTATAGCTTGTTGTCAGACATGCAGTATTTGTGTATTGGGAAAAAAAGATCAGAAATACCTCAAATCTACTACTTATCACAAAACTGGTTTGGATATTAAAAAACCCCTCTGAGTAGGGAGCCACGCTTTTGCCCTTTCTTAAACATGTTATCACAGAGACGTCAGCTTAGCTGAGGGGCTCAGCTATGCCCTGGAGGAGTCAGACTCAGGTCAGCCCCGGCCTCTCTTCATGGAGGCTGCTCTGCACCTCCCTCTGCCAGCACTGGGACCCTGAACAAATGGCCAAAGTATGCATCAGAGAAAAAGGAAAATATAGGAAAAGGGAAAAAAAAAAAAAGACAAAATATAGGAGGAGAAACTCTGCATCTCGGATCTGTCATTGTGCAGCACTGAAAGTGGGAATATTCAACTGCAGCTGGTAGTACTTTATTGAAATTACTACAAAAGCCAGGAGGGGTTTCAGAGGGATGGCAAATATTTTGACTAATTGACCACATTTTAGAATTTGGTGTTGAATGTAAAGGAGGTATTTTTGCTCCATCTTCTGTCATAGTTCCTCTTGATACATCCTGTTTTTCTGGTGCATAACCCAGACATCAGATAAGCAAGACTGCGCATTGCAATTTTGTTGTATATGCGGTCCATGGAGGACATCTGTACAGCAATTTATAAATTAGGGAGGAAAATAAGAGTCTTCTCTTGTGAAAAGAGTCAGAGTGCCTATGGAACATCATAACCCTTTGAGTCCTCTGGAATAATAAATGTTTGGGTTTTTTTTCATATTTCCATAATCTTTGAAATCTAATTTCTGGATTACTTTAGGTTTTTCAAAAGAAGCTTGGCTATAGATTTCAGCATGGGAGATGAAAAACAGTTTTACACACATCTCAAATGAGCGAAAGAGGCCAATAGTTAGGGCTCAGAATAAAATTTCAAGAAGGCAGATTTTAATATAAACAGTGCCATTTTATTGACCATGAATAAATTACTTGACATCACTTTAATTCGTCAGTAATATGGAACAGCAAATAAGAACACATAATGGAAAAAAAATGCTAGACCTTAGCAAAGATTTCCTAGAAAAAAATCACTTAATAGTTTTTCCTCTTGAAAATATATTTACACCGGGGAACTTCAGCTTAACTGAAGGCATATTCTTTAAAGCAGGCTCAGTTTAGCACTTACCATAAACAACAATGGGATAAGTTTGCCATTTTCATTTGCCATTTGCCATTTTCACTTACTCCTGTGCTGAGTCACAGCAGTTAGTTCTGTTGTTCGTGGTGTTAGTTATCCTTAACATGTTATTAAAGAAAAAAATAAGTTCATAACAAACAACAGTTTTAATTTGTCTGCAGGAGTGCTTCAGTGTCTGATTAGGTACCAACAACAAATGGTAATTAACAGTGCTTTATAAATTGCATCAAGGAAGTAAATTCTTTGCTTGGAAAAGTAAGGGAGCAACAGAACAAGCATTTGGTGATGTTTTTCAACTCTGTTTGGAATCCAGTGGGATGGTCTCATTTCCAGGGATGAGATTACCAGGAGGTTCAGAATCTCAACAAGAAAGTGCCGAGGCTTTTCTGTGCAGTGTTAAATGCTCTGACCTCTCACAGTTGCTCTTAGACCACATTTTTATCCTGTTAGGACCATACTGTTGTCTCAAACACATTAAGAAAGATGAATCGTTCCTATAAGTTCAAATAAGTCATCTTCAATTCATTGTACTTCCATCTGTTAATGAATGGATAACAGACCTTTTTAGTTTTAAAGCAGCTTTGTTTGTTCCTAATGTCAATCAGTTTAATAATAAGCTGAGCTAAAGTATTCCATGTGTGTATAGAATAGTCTAGTTAATTGTTTCCTAAAATGAGCTAAATGGGTAGCAGCTATTTAATGTCTGATTCCAACATAAATAGAGTCAATTGTTTTCTGCTGTGGAATTAAGTATGAACTGAAGTAGGGTTAATCTATATATTTCATTGCAAATACTACATTGGAGAAAAAAAAAAAGCAAAACAGAAAAAAAATTATTTCAGCAATCCTTCTCATAGCTGAGTTGTGCTAATATTTTTCTGTACTTAAATCCCCTGGACTGTATCTTCTTGTCAAGGGAATGTTTTTAGCAGAACTATATGTATATATACACTTTAACATCAAGTCAGAGAGAAATTCACACATAAATTTTTAGTGTACAATGCAAGGGCATTTCACAAACTACTGCATGTTCACACACATTTTTATGATAGTAGTCAAAATATTATTTACAGTTTCAATTTTTCCTTGTTTTGCACGCCTCTCATTATCTGCCCTAAATCTTTTCCTGCCTTCATCTCTGGGTAGTTACAAAAGTTACCACCTTAAAGGTTTCTGATTTTTTTCTTCTTTCTCCCTCTTTTTAGATTTTTTAGAATGTCTATCAGATAGGCAATCTTTCTGTTTATATTGGGTATCATTGGATCCTTTGAGTCAGAGTGCCACATGTCATTACAGAATTGTAGATAGAGTTCATTAGGTATAAAATAAAGGTAAGAGCTCCAGACAATTTGTAGCAAATTAATGTTTTAATGTTGATACAGAGATACAAGAGAAAATGAAGTGCTCAAAGAAGAAAGCTCCATTAATTTTGCACTAAAAACTCCTCTGGTTTGTGTATTATGGTTGGATCAAAATACCTGGAGATTGTTTTCAATTCTCATACACATTAGTTGTGTCCCTTAAGGAACTTGAAAGCTGTTCCTTAAGCTGAGAATAAATGCTGAAATTTAAGTCAATTTTTTATAGGAGTACAGATTTAAACATTCATAGAATGCAACATGAAAAATAATTTACACAATCTTCATGAAAAAGTCATATATTCTAAGAGTAGGAGGAGACTTTATCTAACAACAAAATATGAAAATTATACATTATGAGCCAGATTCTTTGACTGTAACTCTGCTGTTCAAGATTCTCTGAGCTGTTAATAAAGAAGTGCTTTTTTGAGGAAGGTATTTGCTTTGATTACATACAATATACAATATTTTAATCCCTTCATATGCATAGAAAAAAATACCTAAAACATTTATTGACAGTGCAAAATGATTTATACATAATCTTGTTTCAGTTTGTTTTCTCTAAAAAGCCTTATTGTCTTTTTTTTCTCAGAAGTATCTTTTCTTCTAAATAAAATTTCAAAACATTCAATTTGAGTGACTGCTTCTACTTCTTCATTCTACTATTACCCTTTATCCATCATATCCATATCCATTACTTTTTATCCATCCTTCTGAAACAGCTTACAGTCTCTCCTTACTCAATGCCCATTTTCTGGTTCTTAGATATATTTCTCTCTTTTAAATTAAATGTTGATTTTTGGTCACTTTTTTTTTTCAGTTCTGCTTTTTGAACAGGGAATAGTTGTCCCAGTTCAATTTGCTTAGTATGTCTATAGTCATAATATTTAATGATCCATTATTATGCCATATTCCAGCAGCACAGGAGTAATCCATATTTTTTAAGCAATTGGTTAACTACAGATGCTTACAAAGCATCATTGGTGAGCCGGGAAGGAAAGAAACTAAAAGCTATGCATTCAATGTAGCTGTTTGCCAGGCTTTGAATTGGAGTGCATTTGACAAGTCATGCGTTCAACCTGTCTGCAGTAGTTAATCTTTTGGGGAAAGAAAATAACAAAAAGTATATTTAACCAACATTGTGGGAAAGGCGAAGTTTTTCAAAAAAGACAAAATAGTGTTTATTCAACAAAAACAAATACACTGAGAAGTGTTTTACCAGAGAAGCTGTTTCAAGCTATTTACTTAAAGTGTGAAAGAACTTTTCTTTTCTCTTGGACTATACCTCTTTTGAATTTCAATAATAGTAAACTTTGTGTGAAAACATGTTTACAGTAATTGTACCTGTTTAACAAAATGCAGATAATAAAATTTCTGGTAACTATAACTTTCTTTAAGATAAATAAAATATATTTACTTATATGTGCTGAAATGACACATTCTTTCTGTAAGCAGAGCCTATCCCATCTGATACTTCAGAAAGATCCTTGTCATGCTTTACAACCACATGTTGGAGTTTCTTGAGTTCCAGAGTTTGAACTATGGCAGTCTAAAACGGTTGAGTCCAGTATGTTGATACGAAAGTCAGCCAAGAAAATTGAATTTACACAATCAAATTATTCCATCAACCTCTGCCAATACCTACCTTCACTAAATGGTCCAAACTTTCACTTCTGCCCTCAGACATTTTCAGATATCTGCTGATTCTCTGAAATTACATCTATTGACAAATCATGTGCCAACTTCTGCCGGTTTAAATGAGATCATAAAAATGCTAAAATTATAAATTTAGAGAACTTTAGTTTTGTGGAAACCTGTAGGGTTCTTACTGAAAAGCAATACCCCATTGTTCATGATTATTGCTGTGTCAGGTAAATAGATCAGGAAAATAAGGAGTCTACAGGATTCCATCCTGTAGAACAGAGAACATGGTATGTTATGTTCACAATTATGCTTCAAAATGGAATATTTAGATATTAAAGGTGGTGGCCCAGGAAGATCTTTCAAGCCACAGATCCACTGCCCTTAATATTGGCCAGATGTGTTACAGTGTAGAAAGTTTTCCTGAAAATAAGCAGAAGGATTTAATCTACAAGGTGTTTTTGATATAAAGCAACAAAGACCGTGACTTAGGTCTTGCAGTTAAAGTGCTACTGTTCTTGGTGATAAAGAAAAAGCAATAAGGTGAATGAAGGTTGAGCATCAGTGAGCAGCTGTAGCTGTTCCTGATTGCTTATGGCTTTTCACACTGTGTTGTTACATTGTTATACACATTTCTGCAGATAGCTGGGGATGCTCTAACTTAGCATGTGTTTAGGAAAGAGCCCAAAGGAGTTAAAGCCCATTAAGTTCTATCAATCACAAAATTAATGCCTTTGGTTCAAGAGGTCCCTGAACCACAAGTGATGGGAAACTGGGAGAGTGTATCAGAGAGGTGTCGTTGCATTGTCTTTTTTTTTTTTTATTGTCACAGGATACTGTAGAGTAGTGTAGAGTAATGCAATTGGAAAGAACCTACAACAGTCATTTAGTCCAAGTGCTTGATCACTTCAGGGATGAAGTCTTATCTGTAGTCACTTGCTAGTGACTCCACTGGAGGTGGGATACAGGCCTAGATGGACCCTGATCTGGCTCTATGTGATCATCTTCTTGATTTTATGTTTTTTGCATTATGACAGGTTGAACCTAGGAGAAAAAAAGCAGACATCAAACAGTGTTTATTTTGCTTGCATTTGGATTTCCACTTTGTACTTTGCAGACATCTAAACAGGAGCCAGGTTTCTAGGTTTCCTTTATAATCAGTGTAGAGAAATAAGCAACCAAGTGACTCTTACCTCAGAATGTTTCAGTGAGGGAGCTTCGTTATGCCAGGTTCACTGGTTCATTTCTAAACAGATTTGTACATTGTAGACATATAAATCTGGTCAAGACATTTCCACTTACATAACTCACTGAGCACTAATCCAGTAGTATTAGTGCAGAATTAGTAGCCTCATTTCTTTGTAGAATTTGGGAATTAACAAGGTACATATTAAAAAAAAAAGTATTTTGAAGATTTCTGGTTTTTCATGATATCATTTTAGGTGCCATTCTGTTGGAAGTATCTGTAAAATAACTATAGGAAAGATTGGGTATCTTCTATAATCAGTCTCATATGAAAAGGCCTGTGCCAGTCTAGGATGGATGTGTTTATGCAGTTAATACCCTGCTGAATTAATTTCTTGTCAGATACCTTGAATTATTTCTTGTTGAAAGATTATGGATGCGTAGCATTAAAATTACCATATGTAGATATACACATATATACACATTTTAAAACAAATTCATGGAGCAATGGTGCATGAATCCAGCTTTGCCATAATTATATTATTGTAAAGATTTTAATTGTGTAGCTGGGAAAATTACTGGTTTGCTAAGGAATTTGAGCAAAATTAAGAAATAAGAATATTTTCATTATTATACTGCAAATCAACAATATTAAGTATGAAATACAGTTTGACACACAACTCAATACCAAATCTGCAGAATATAATTTTATTGGTCTTGTTATCAAAATGAAATCATGCAAATGTACTCCACAAATCACTAACACTGAAACATAACTCATTCTCAAGAAAAATATATTCGTTGACTTGATTTTACAGGTTTTGTTGCACTGTGAAATCTGTGTTCATTACAGAGTCTATTTCTTTCCAGAATGCATGATTAGTCTCTTTACTAAGGTCATTCCATTGACACTTTGGTGTTTTACCCAAGATTGCCATGATGGGATGGTACTAGCCAATCACCAATGCAGTATTGCACTAACCAAAATGACTACTTGCTGCTCCAGCCATCTCTATCTTAAAATGTGAAAGTTTGTGAACTACTGAATGACTATTTAAAGTTTGGTTTTTGTTTTGTTTGTTTGTTTTATTTCTTTTCTTCCCCTTAAAAACAACCAAATCAAGCCAAACCAAAACAATCAATGAAATTGATCGAATATTTAACAGTGTAACTTAAGTCTGATTAAAAAAGAAGATTATTTGTCTCATTAGAACTAAAGAAATCCTTCCCTTATAACAAATAAATATGATTTGCAGTTTCTGCTTTGGTTTAATAGCTGAATGTTGAGATTCATTAGCCAATCTGGAATGTTATAAGCTTTGTCAATAGCAGCAATATCCAGATTTTCCAGAGTATGTATGCTATCTCAGGAAACTCCTGAAAGCCTGGACATTTCATTTATGACCTTTGTTCAATGAAGCAATTATTCATGTACTTATGTCCTTTTGTACTCAGCAAAGTAGTTAGCCTTTGCTCAGCTTTAAATATCTTGCTTGGTTTTTACCCACAACTTGATCAATGTCCTTCTGAGTAAGAGGACATTCTAAGAGAGATGGGTATGTTCCTTCCTTTAACTAAACATTGTTTTCAAAGATGTGCTTCTGCAACCAAATTCAGATAAACAAAAAGGGTTGTCTGTCTGGGAGTAAAGAAAGACAAGCTTAAAGTATTCTATTGCACTAAAGATAGTAGCAGGTAACACAAATTCTGCAATTTCAAATCAATGCAGCTTGCTACATGTTTGTGCATTTAAAAAAAAAAAAAAAGACTGATTTCTGAGATCAGTCTCAGAGAAAACACTGGCTTCTGAGAGCTTTATAGAAATTTGGGGAGCAAAAAGGATTGTTTGGCCTACCGAGGCTTATCATTACATCATTCCTCTCGCAATCATTCCCAGATTGATGATGCCAAAAAAATCTGACCTGAAAATTGGTTTTAAACATTTTTTGCTGTTTCAACGAAAAAGTACTTCCAAATGTCTTATCTACAAACTGTATTAAAAAATAACAGAGATGGGCATTATCTGTTTCAGTATTCAGAACACATGCTTCAGTTTCTAAATACTTGTATCTTTAAGTTGTATTCCCATCCTTTTGACAGATCTCTTACTGAAATTTAATCAATTAATCCTGAGCGATTGTCTTGTTGGCCTTCCTCGAATATTATAATAAATTTTTTAATAAAATAAAAATGGAAGCTGAAAACAGGGATATAATTGGATGAGAATAGTGCAACTGCATTGTACTAGCAACAAAACACCTAGACATGAAAAAATGTGAGAATTTTTATTAGTATTATTTCCAGACAATTGCAATTTTCCAGTATAATATTTCCTTCAGGTTGTGTAACTATTTGAACTTTTTAACAGTAAATTTCTCAGAAATCTGGCACTCAAAGCAATACTTTCAATTTTAGACTCATTTATGTAGATGATTGAGATGTATTTTTGTTTATATATTGAGCTGGTTTATATTTGTATGGATAATACTTTTAGTGGAAATTCATTAATTTTTAAGTCATTGGAAAGGTAAACCATTAAAGAGAGATGTGATCATCTCAGGTTTAGAAAGATGACGAATACAGTTCATCATAAGCCTGCTCCTGCAGAGTATTCATCTTCTCTCTAAGCTGTGCCGATTCCTGTGAGAATCTCTCTTGCTTGGCAAGTTGCCCTATACAGGCAGAACTGCCATGTAAAACCATGACAAATATCTGACAGAATAGCAGAATGAGGTAAAACAGTTGCTGTTATAAAACTTGAAGAGGTACAACAGTATCTGTTGATAACCACCTACTGTGTCATACACTGGATTTAGCACCTATTATGTGTATATATATAT
Source organism: Empidonax traillii (assembly GCF_003031625.1). Classification (NCBI taxonomy): domain Eukaryota; kingdom Metazoa; phylum Chordata; class Aves; order Passeriformes; family Tyrannidae; genus Empidonax; species Empidonax traillii. The sequence continues at coordinate 233,257 of NW_020955702.1, forward strand.
ACACACACACACACATACATATATATATGGCTGTAATATTAGCCATTATATTTAATACCACAAAGAAAGACTGTTAATCTTCACTGCAGTAAAACTGACACCAAATTGTAGTTCTTATTGGACTGATGTAGTAATGTTACACATATATCTATCAAGGTTTCACTGTTAGCAGCCATTGCAAAAAAATTTTCCTGCAGAATTTTTGATCTTCTAAGCCTGTCTGTAGTCCCATTATATTAAGCATACACGTGTGCTTATGGTTCAGTTTAAAGCACTTGTAGTCAGACAACAAATTTTAAATTGGGCTCCTTATAGGAGTGAAATTGAGAAAGTTACGTCATTTCATACAGCACTCTGTATGTTCTGCCAAAGGCTATCTACAGCAAACACACAATTCACATGTGTAGCTTGTTCCCACCTCAGGGAACAACTAGTTCTGACACATTTGTAATGCGTGGATGTGACACGAATGCAAACACAATATGGTTGTGCAAACAACTAAAGGTCATGCTCTAAAAATGCTAGGATAGACTGTTCAGTATTTTCAAGGCAGCATCTGAAGACATATAAATGTAGTAAGAGATGTCTATTTGGTTTCCAGGATCAGTGGTTTTGGCGGGTCAGAAACAACAGGGTGATGGATGGATACCCCATGCAGATTACCTACTTCTGGAGGGGACTGCCTCCCAGCATTGATGCAGTTTATGAAAACAGTGAGGGGAATTTCGTCTTCTTTAAAGGTAAGAAAGAAAAAAAGGTAAAATTTTGTATAACCCTTTTGACTGTGATGATTTCTTGAAACGTATCTTGATTATTTTTGCTAATGATCTGTAGATCTTGTTGCAAATTGGTAGCTAAATGAAGAGTATATGAGTTACATTTTCTTATTTGGCAACTACATGTTTAATTTATGATTATCCTTCAAAGTATCAGATTATTTGCTCTTACATATTCAGTAAAAATTTGGAAGTATAAATACAAGACATAGCAATGCTATGAAATCCTTTTTGAAAAATGTGGGTTAGGAAGCATCAATGAACACATTTCCATTATTAATTTTCTTTGTGGTTTTCTTTGCTTTTCTTCCTTTTAACAAATGAACTTCTCATATATTTAAATGGCAACTCTGCTATATATATATCTCACTGTACTGCACTGTGTTTGTTTCATCTATGAACTGTGGTGTTAGAATTTTCAGGTGGGGAAAATTATTATCTTTTTCCTAGATGTGTATTTAGTATTTTTGAAGAAGCATAAACTCCAGAAAATAGTAGTTATGAATTGAATTTGCTAATCATTCTGTTCATGGTTTTGCTCCAGACATTTGTCATTGGTAAGACTAAAATCATGATCAAGGTACCTTCATCCTTCCTCTTGATTTTTGGGTCTTTAGGACATGAAGGATATAAATATGAGTCGGTAGATATTCCTTTGCTCGCCAGTGCTACATAGAGCAAAGGAACTACCCTGTGCATTCCAGACATCTGCCTTGATAATGTTGGGATCCATTACCTGAGCTCCAGACAGAAATGATCAAGCTTATTATACCTTCTTTCCTTTCCTTCCAAGTGAATTTGAAATATGTTTTATCATTATTTGACTATTTGCCCAGTGCTGACTGGCTCCTGTTAGGTCTTAGAGGAATGGGTGGACTCAGTAGTCCGTAGGTTATAGATAACAAACAACAGAAGGAGGAGGGAACTTCTCTATTTTCTACCCGGGAAATTAAACCAAGATTAATTACAGCAAAGAAAAGCAGCAGGATTGTCAGAATATCGTGTTTTCCTTCCTCATCATCCCCAGCTTATGTTATCTGATTTCAGACCACCTAGTTTTATGCTTTCTTCCCAATATCATATGATATATAGGCATTGGAACGGCCTACCCAGACAGGTGTATTCACCATCCCTGGAGGTTTATAAAAAGAGATTGGATGTGGCCCTTAGTGCCATGCTATAGTAATTGGAGTTGGATCAGGGGTTGGACTTGATGATCTTGGAGGTCTTTTCCAACCCAGTCTATTCTATGATTCTATGATACTTGGATTTTCTGCTGCAGGTATTTTTCCATATGATTTTTTTTCAAAGTTTCTTCTGTTATTTTTCCAATGATGTTGGTATTGCCCCTTTGTTTGCCAAAGTCAAGTCCTCAAATTTCCTTGTGCAATATTTTAAAGAATTTTTTCTTCTTTGTCACTTCTTCATGATTTGCAATATCTAACTGGTGGTGTTTGTCCATCAGTGTAATTCATGTATGTCCGCTGCCATAGAAGCATAAAGTTCATCTGAGTCTTTTTTATGGTTGAAAATACCTGTTAACCAAGGATCTCAGGGTAACCAAGGATCTACCTTGTGGAACATGATTACAGAAGTCTATGTAAATAGACTGTAGGTAAGCAATCATTGTCTTGTTTCTTTCATTCCCTCACAAAAGTTCTTCCTTGGAAAACAGTACCTGTCCTTGTCCCAAAGGTGCTAGAAATAGAAAAGTTGATTGTTGCTAAGATGCAATTAATGTGCTTTACCAATCTAAAACTGGTCAAAATAAGTAAGTTCTAGAATGAGCTTTAAATCTGAAGTCTGGCATACAGATGTGTTAAAAAAGCACGTACCTAAGCCAGTATTTACATCCATTATTCAGAAAATAAAATAGAAAAGATGGAATGAATGAAAACAGAGAACTTGTACTGGATTAATGCCACCATGCACTCTTCTGACCCACACTATAATGTCACCTGTTCCTGCCCTCCCTTTAATGCTGACCCATAAGCTCTGGACCAGCTCCCCATCTATTCCAGGCAGAGCTCCACACACTCAACTTGGCCATTGACATGACACCCCCACCTTCTCTCTACCTGTCCTTCCTAAAGAGCCTGTAGCCTTCCATTCCAATACTCCAGTCATAAGAGCCATCCCACCATGTCTCGGTGATGCCAACAAGATCCCAGCCCTAGAGGTGTGTGCACATCTCCAGCTCCTGTTGCGTATTCCCCACGATACGTGTGTTTGTGTAGAGGCATGTAATTTGGTGCCCCAGATGAAACCAACTTACTGACTGGAGTGGCTGAAATTCCTTTGTGCTGTTCTTCAGGTACTCTGCTGCTGACCTGTGATCCCTCTTCAGGCTCTGGACATCTCTTGCTAACACTGCCATCACACTGGTAGGAGCAGGACGGATTTAGGTTCCCCTCCACCAACAACTTCAGTTTAAAGCCCTCTTTACCAGCTTGGCAAACCTATGAACAAAAATGCTCTTTCCTTTCTCTGCCAGATGGATCTCATCAGGCTCCAGTAGACCAGACCATGCTCATAAAGTACACAGTAATCTGGTGGATAGCTGCTTATAAAAACCAGATGTTTATATTCTTGTTATTATTCACTGCTAGTGTCTATGCTGAATGCTAATAAGAAGATGGCACCACAAAGATATGTTTGTGGGGTTTTTTTAAATGAGAAAACGTGAATACTAAAATTGATTCTGTGTACCTGAGGGAATTTATATCATGCTAAAAATGAAATTTTCAAGCCATCTGTGCTGTTGAATATCATGGTAAACCAAATGTAGCAATAGAAGGAAGGCTGCTGTAAAACTCATAGTGCCTCCATCATAACTTTCAACTGCACTTACCCCGTGACCTGACAGTTTTATATTGAAAAATAGATTTACTATAGTGTCAATCATGGAGCAGAGAAATGACAGAAACTTGATGTGGGAAATAGAGAATGAGAAAAAAAGGAAGCATGGATAGTAATTTGGGGGTACTAGTAGAGGGACATTTGATCCTTGCTTAAAAGACCAAAACTAGAGGAAGAGTGAATGGAAAAAAAAAACAACTTCAGAATTAGATATTAAATATTTTGACTAACTGCAATTGCATATAATTCTTTAAAATTTTGAGAATTCATTTCACCACTGTAATACAGTGATTAAATACCACACACTTCTTGCACTACATATACATCATAATTGCAAATAATATGAACAAAAACTTAGTTTCTGATAACCCAGAAGCACAACTATTTATCATTCCAATTCTATAAAGGAAGAAATACAGTTACTAGGAACTACATAACTGTTTGCAGTAGTCAATAGGCAGTTAAATAGTCTGAAGAATATTTAGCGGTAAATATTCATTTTTTTAAGTGAAGCATAGCAACACAGGTACCCTTTATTTCCAGTAATTTTATAGAATGTCAAAGGTAGATGTTGAGAGACTTCAAATAATTACATGGTTCATCCTTCTCAATTGTTTCGCTACAGTGATGATATTTAACAAAGACATTTTTTCTTTTTTATCACATGCTTCATTCTCAGTTTGTGCTCTTACCAATCTGCCTCTTATTATATTAAATCTTACATTAGGGAATAAAAGCAGAGAGATGAAACATTCTGAAGGTTGACCAGACTTCATGAAACATGGTGCTTTATTCTCTGTGAGAATAACAAACGTACCAATGAGACCCTAAAAAACCCACTTTATAAAATAAATACAGTGGTGGTTTCTGCCAACGGCATAGGTTATGACTCTGAAGAAGCATAAGAATCATAAAAAGAATCATAAAAGAATCATAATTTAACTATTCTAGTTTTTTCATATATTCTTTATTTCCAATGTACTTACAATTATTGGAGTGTATCAATTGTTAACTGTTGGGAGTGGAACATAAGCTATATGAAAGCATACGAACAAACATTACTTTGTAACACATTTTAAGTTACCTAAACATAAGTTAGAAATAAAATTAGCTCATTCTCAACATAGTTGGGTGCTTTTTTTTGCATTGATTTCTGGCTTTAACTTCTCCTAATATTGCATTCTGACTTTTCTGAAATCCAAAACAACAAAACCAACAATGTGCCACCTAAAAAGACCCAAACAAACAAAAAACTAAAGTGAAAACTGTCAGCCAGATGGAACATTTGGATTTCTTATATACAGTACTTCTCAATAACAATCAACACAGTTACAGCAGACTAAACGTCTCCCAAAGCAAATATAAATAAAATTCCCTCTAGTTAGCATCAATGGGTCTTGCTCACATATGTTAGAGCTCTCAATGCCCTACTGTCTCCTTGAAATACAGTTAAATTTACCTTTTCTCATTTTACTGAGAATTTGCTTCTTAGTAAGAAGTTATATGAAGAAGAATTTAGTTTCCTAAGTCTGCTCCCTCATCTACACTTTCCTTCTATTTCAGTATATCTGAATATGTAACAAATACTTGGCTCAGTGGTGTTGTCTCTTATAATGGTATGTGTTCAGCCCTGGTTTATTTTGATATGACCTGATCTTGTTAATAGTTACTTTTGCCTCCTTGGGTATGGCAGATAGTGATCTATTCACAACAATTGCTTTTACTTTTATTCCTTGTGAGACACAGAGAAAGGTATTGGCACTGCATACATCATAGCATATGCCTTTCAATGCTGTGCAACAGCTGTCATTTTGAATGATCTTCTGAAATATAAATGAGTTGGCTCAGTATCATTCACTGGATGCCATCTGTGTTCACACTGTAAGTACCAACTCATAAGGTCCAAAATCCATGACTTTTCTTATCATTGCATTTGAAACGGTCATTAACATCTGAAGCCTTCTGTGTCCGGTCATGGAAATTGGCAAAAGTATAAACCACATCGGAGGAGGGACAGAGAATGATGGAAAATGCTCACCTCTGTCATGATCAAACCCTGTAAGTGAATTTTCTGAGGCATTTCAGTAAAGGTAAATCACAGGTTAGCACAAACCTTAATCCCAGGTCAACACAGACCACAGTTTTCCATGACTGTTCTTCATAGATCTCGGTGCCTCTTTTATTTTTAGTACTTCAAATGGCTCTGTTTCTACTCATTCTTTGAGTTCTTTTTCCTTTCAACTGGTAGGGGGGATAAGATGGATTTGTTGATCAAACTGTAGTGTCTTTGCTTGGAAGTGGGTGACAAGCAGCTGTAAAGAAGCTGATAAAAAATTAACTCTGGAAACCCAGCATGGGAGGGATGGAAACTATACCCCCTCTCCTAATTAACACTGTGATAAAATGAAAACATGCTTTAAATCACTGTAGTACAAACAGGGAGATTAAAAAAACCATCCCTTTAAACAAACATTTAATATCACTGAGGGATAGTTAGAATATAAAACCAAATGCAAAACATCTCTGCGGATTTTCCCTCTTGATGATTCTGGCATACACCTGATCCTAGGTCTTTGGGGTAATATTACATTTCCTTATAAAATATTTATATAACACAGTACCTTAACCTCCTAAATCTGTCTAACAGCCGGTCTAGCCTTACAGGTAAGTGCAAAGCAGCACTGATTTTATTTCTTAAGTCCACTTTCCAAATGTATTTGAGCAAAATATATTTTCAAACTTTTTCCCTTATATTTTCAATATTATCATCATGAATGATAATGGATAGACCAAAATTAAGTATCCAATAAGGCCAATTCAATATATATATTCATGGATCTTCTCCAGACCTTTCTGTGATTTAATTCAAATGAGTCCACACAATTTCAAAGAGTATTTTCTCCTTCAGTATAATTATTAATAAAAGTAGCATTGCTTTTTGGAAACACAGATGAAGGTAGTGCTTTGAAGAGAAAATAAACACATGGGTCCTACACAATGGAGCCTATAGTCTAGCTTGAAGAGAGTGTCCATGTGGGACAGTGCAAAGAGAAGTCAGGCATCAAAGCAAGCTCTTCAGATAAATACATAAATGCAAATTATGCTCCCTTTTCCCTATTTCTAGGGGGCATATGAGGATCTTTATTCCCTTTTTTTCAGCCAAAGCTGTCTGTGTTTGAAAGAGAAGTCTCTACTGAAAAGATACAGGTGAGAAGTGTGTTTCAAAGAAGAATTAGAAGAAAACAAAAATGTAAAATGGAGAAGATAGTTGCAAGAATAGGACAGGAGGCACAGTGTATTGGGAAGACCTAGGAGGACAACACTATTACTGGGGAAAATATTGGACTATAGGATTAATATGAGATGATGAAGCAGATAATTGTGGAAGTGTTCAGTGAGGAAGAGCTTGGCAACAGCAAAAACTGAATCTTGGAAAATGGAGTTGTGGACTGGTAAGGTAAGCTGTCCAGTTCCAAGACAGAGCATAGGAAGCATCCTCTCCCCAGGGGGGAATCTATAGTATAAAACACCTGCTCAGTTGCTGCTTCTGTAGGCATGCATAGCCCTATATAGACAAGGTATTTATCTAGGAACTGCAACAGTGGGGATTCACCTACTGAGCATTGCAGTCCAAGAAGTACTAGGCTATTATTCATGTTTAAGACAGTAACCTGACTAACCTGGGTAATTTGAGGTTTGTGCAGACACTGTGCTAACATCAGCTAGAGTCATACAACTACCTTGTATTTTTAGCATGTAGTAAGTCAATTGGGTGGTTTTGATTGATTTGCCACCTACTCCAAAGGTTAAGTCTTGCCACCTGCAACCCACCATTAGTTTCAGAAACAAAAGGCTTTCACCTGTGGGACTTCAGAATCTTAATCATACGTCTTTAGAACACACTAGAAAATGTATAAAAAAATTTTATTTATTTATATTTTTTTTACCTTATTTTCTTATAATTCACTCTTCTTTCCTCATGAAATGTAAAACTGTTTTGTATTTCTGTGAATATATTACATTATCAACCACAGAGCCTCTTAAGATGACTTCATTTTCTTTCTGGTTTTGATCACTATGTAGCTGGTATCAAAGACATTCTATGGGCTTATTGAAAGAAAGAGGCTTTAGAGATGCAAGGTATCCTTAAGGCATATTTAATTTTGCATTATGTGCAGTGACAGAACAATTTTCATTTCATTGTGTTTGGCAGAACCACTACTGTCACCCTTTGGGAGTCTTTGTTTTTTCTTAGGAGTGCATTAATACTGAGAGTACTGATGACTAACACACATATGTATGTGTATATATATGCTTCTGCACAGGTAACAAGTTCTGGGTTTTCAAGGACACTACTCTCCAGCCAGGTTATCCTCATGATTTGATAACACTTGGAAGTGGAATTCCTTCCCATGGCATTGATTCAGCAATTTGGTGGGAAGATGTTGGAAAAACCTACTTCTTCAAAGGAGATAGGTTGGTATAGGAATTCTGCAGGGAAACAACTTGGTGGATATCAATTAAACATATTAACCTTTTCCTCTTTCTCAAAAGAAGAAGTCAAGACACTTGAACAGTTCATATTCTGTGGATGGAATTAACTCCTCCTGCATAGACAACCACACTGTTTTCACATTTCTTATAACTTAAATTATATTTGTGTGAATATCCTGAAATGGGTATATGTATATCCCGTAGAAAAGGTGTGGTTTAGAAGTCAATAGGCAAGTCACAGTTTGTGGCAAATTTAAACTTAAATACTCAAATGCATGTATTTATGTACAGTCTTACCTGCTTCTTTTTATTCACGTTTCTAAACCATAGCACATAAGCAGGGAAGGCATGATCCTAATCTTTTTAAGATTAGTGAAAATTACTTTAAAAATTAGATATAAAAGGGAAATGACAGCTAAACCTGAAAGCTAGAGAAGAATTTCAGAACTTTCTTGGAATCATTTTTAAGTAAATCTTGTAGTTCCCTTCAGAAGGGACACTTATAGTCATGATTAATAACAAACAAACAAACAAAAAAACCCCACAAACAAAACAAAACCACAGAAAAAATGTGAAATCTGAGTTCTTTTCCATTCCTGAAAAAGATTTGCACTACTCAGTTAGTGTCTCTGTCTTCATTTCCCTGTCTCTTAAGAAAAGGAAAGAATATTTGTCTGCTTTATAGAGATGTCAAGAGAACTCATTAATATTTGATACCCTGCAAGTTATTTGAATGACGGATTTTGCAGGTTTTCAGTATGCTACTATGTTTGTTGATTGATGTATCACTGCAAATTCTGTGTACTCAGAGACAAATTATTCTTTATTAATGGCTGTGATGTTTCTATTAGTATTATTAAAAGTGTGACTGGTTTTATTACTGTGTGGTAGAGTTCTCAGACACTAATAATATTCATGGATCACTTAAGAAATTAATTTCATGCATATCATAGAATATGTTTAGCACACTGCAGTTGGTAATTTTTAGCAGTACTATAATATTACACTATAGATAGCTGCAACAAATTTTATTGTTAAAGATTTTCTTAAAAAAAAAATAGGGAAAGTAGATAGCTAAATAAAATTTTTTACATGTTTGAAAATTAGGTATCATTACAAGCAATCAATTTCCACAGTGAAGTAGAAAGACACCTAAACAATTTGCTTCCTATGGTTGAGTAGATTTTTGAAAAAATATATAAATTCTTTTTCAGGTAATAATTTTGTACCTCCACATACATTATTGAAGTATGTACAGTAGGAATCTTTTGTGACTTGTACTTTCTTTAGGCTTTATTCAGCAACATCCTTTTATATTTCTGTGCATAGGCAGTTACTTATAGGCTGGACTTTCCTAAAACACCATTGGTAATAACAGAAGATGAAAAGAACAAGCAGAGAAAACATCTGCTGGCAGAAAAGTTGCTGCTTAGAGCTATCAACCACAATGAAACTCAGCAGGACATAAATACAATTCAGTATGTTAGAAGAAGATTGAGCATGAGCCTTGCAGAGATAATTGAGCTATTAGAGGATATTGACCATCAGTGAGAATAAACCTATATACCACTAAGTTTCTCAATGTGTATTGCTTATATCACATTTTTTTCTTAAAGCAAAGTGAGAATTGAATTCTCCTACTGCTTTTAGTAGAATGTATAAGTCTGTTATGGGTGTGGATCTCTTCCTGAAGAAGGTATAACATAAATAAAACTTCTTGGTGTGGTAGGTTAGGAATGAAAGGACAGCGGTTATGCCAGCATCAGTGTAGCAAAGTATGTTACTCCTTGTGTAAATCAAGGACCTATACACTTACTTTGCTTTGACAGGGCAGAATCTAGACACAGTTAAATGTCCCAGTAAAATAGTATACATAAAAAAATTTGGAGTGTCAAATGTTGGCTATAAAATAAAAATAATAATTAAAACTCAAAAACCCAACCAAATAAACAAACTAACAGAAACATCCCATAAACCAAACCAGCATGAAGATTTAAAAGTCAAAACAATAAACGCTTTTGTAATACTTATATGTCTAAAGCAGTTCATATATTGAACATTGTTGTTAATATTTGAAACCATCTATTTCAACACTAATGATAATTCTTCCGAATAATTATATGAAACCTTAAGAGGGAAAAACATGACTATAGAAAAAATTTTTCCCTCTCATTCCTCTTCTACCAGAACTGAGTATGCAGGATAGATGATAATAGGCATTCTGCACTGCTTGACACATGAGCTTGTTTATATCCCCATCTGGTGTGACTGGTTTTATGTACTTTAGAGTTTAAGTGAATATTCTTTCTTCAAAAAAACTCAATCATCCAATGGTTCAGGATATCATTAGGTAAATAGGAATTCATATAGAACATATTTAAGCAAATATTTTCCAAATTTCCTTTTTCTAAAGTTACAAAGTGGACTTTCATTTATTTCCCTTCTTTTAGTTCATCAGTCTTTGAGATACAGTAACACAGCTTGTATGATTTGTAAAGCTCAAATCATCGTTAGGGTGTTTACTTGTGAACATTTGACATGCCAGGCAGAATCAAGACTAGGCTTCTCCTTACCCTGTAGACATGCTCATTATTGCAGCACAGATTGCTTAGGTAATATCATAATCAATCCCTAATAGGATTTCTCATCAATGCTGAAAAAACAACAATTTGGGGACTTCTGAGTGTGCACTGAGTATATTCTCAAAGATTTTTAATGACAAAGTGTATTTTTTAAAGTCATTTAGGGCTAGTGGAAAATCAGAGAGGTTATTAAAAGAAGGACCTCAAAAAGGTGGCAAGGTTGGAAGAGAAAAAAGGAAAATGAGTGGAATTATGCAGAAACGAAATAGGAATATGGTAAAGAGGGATAAAGATAATGTATTTGTTAAAAAAGTGCAAACTAAGGATGAAAATTAGACTCAAAAGATGAGGAAGAACTGGTTTCAATAGTATTGTTGTCAGAGCTTTGTTTACAACTTCTTTATGTTGTTTCTTTCTGCATGTAAACTCTCAAAGATGTTAAATTTCCAAATAAAGAGCATTACTTTGTTGACTTGTCACTGATGGATATATGACTAGATTAAGAAATCAGGCTATAAAAATAATTTATGCATAAGAAAGAAAAAATACAATTGTTTTTAATCTAACTTGCTAGCTCTTAACCTACTTGAAATCCGCCACCTTTTAATTCCATTGAAAATTTAAAGTCAGAGAAATCCCCCATAGGGAGCATTGGCTAAACTGACCACTTTATTAAAAAAAAATTAAGATATGAATTAATTATAGTGTCTAAGTACCTTCACAGGAACAAAATATCGTCCACATGAGGAACGATGATAACAAGGATTTCTAAAAACTGAAGTTAAATGAGGAAAAGTGTGAAGTTTTTAGCAGTGACCAGATTATCAATGATAGTGAGATATTTTCAGGCTTTTGATGTCCTGAAATGGTGAGTGACTGCCTTTTAGTGTAGTTTTCATATGAATAAAGCTGATTGTGGGAAAAAAAAATTGTCCAAGAAAACTGCTCTCTAAATTAGTGGAGTCAATCAAAATATGAAATGACCCACTGAAATATATTAAGATACACAGAGGATACTAGAGATGCAGTATGTTAATTCTTAGAACAAACTCATAAGATATGTATAGCAATTTAACAAGTAATATAAGGAAAAACAAATTATCAACATTATTTATAAATGTAAACAAAATCACAAGTGTAAATACATCTTTTCAGAATTACTAGAATTTGAGTGCTGAAGCTTTTAAAATTTGAGAAGGGCTGGCTGGAAAGAAGGTACAAAAGCAGGTTGAATTTTGTATCACATTGTGTTTTTTTAGGGATAAGGAAATTAAAAGCTGCTGCAATGCATACATATAAAGAGTTAAATTAAGATTGCTGGGAGTACTTTAGTCTGAATCTGCTGTCACTTTCATTATTAAAATGGTATCTAAAACATTAATGAATTTTTTTACATGTGTTGCATCTCTGTGTCACAGTGCAAGAGAATTGCAGTCATTATAAGTGAGGTACATGGTGGTTTACTTGTCAAAATACAAAAATCTTTTATCTTCTATCTGCTTACATGAAGCAGTTGTCCAGTCAGCAAATAGAGTTCTTTGTAATCTGGTAGTATGTTCAAAGAGAAGAAGTCAAGTATTCCCATTTGGGGCTAGCGAAGGTAGCAAGTGTTAGAAGGGGAAAATATAAAGTTGCTATCTTCTATCTTACAAATGAGGGTTTTTTTTTTCCTTTTAAAAAAAATTCAGGTACTGGAGATACAGTGAAGAAATGAGATCCATGGACCCTGGTTATCCCAAGCCAATCACGATCTGGAAAGGTATCCCAGAATCTCCTCAGGGAGCCTTTGTCCACAAAGAAAATGGTATGCAAACACATTCTTGTTTTAATGATTTACTTACACCCTTTATGTAAGATAGAGTCGTAGATGGATGACTGACTATTCAGGTTAAGTAGTGAAGGAATTCTTGATTTATGAACAAAATATTTCCTGCTATAGAACTGTCTTTAGTGAAAATAGCTGTTTGTTCACATGTACCAGTTAATGTAAGGAAAAAAAAAAGCTTTCAAATTTAGTGTTATAAGCATTACTTTCCATTCTTTTTTCTTTTGTCTTAATTCACTGAATTTTTGTTCTCTGATGAATTATACGACGTCTTAAAACAAGCTTTGTAAACACCGTGCATTTCTATTGAATTGTCAAGGTGTCAGCTGTTTAAACAGCTTAGAAGTTACTGTTTTCATTCTGAAGAAATAGAGAATGGAAGCGAAATCTTTAACTAAGCAGAAGTATCCCTATGAATTTATGTAAATCGAAGATGTTATAAATCCATTATGCACAAATACAGATAACAAGACTTTTATTATGAGGTATTATTACATGCATTAAATGCATTATCACATACCTAGAAACTAGAATCTCTGCTGGACACACCTCCAAATTAATGAGAGCAGCTAAAATCTCCCATTTTATGAGAATTCAGTACCACCCAGGAGATACTGGCACATTGCCAGCAGAGCCCTCTGCCGCACAGAGTTTAGATCCCTTTGATGGGAATAAAAATATGCATCCGTTGTCACTTATCTTTGTTGGACAATTATTTTTTGGCCTATATGATTTATCTATTTATTGGTAGGTTCTGAGTTTATTCTAATTGCCTTACAAGACAGTACACAAATATATATTGCCCTATTATTTTAATTTCCTCTTAATAAAAAAATAAAAATATTTATTTGCTTTTATAAACCATTTCAGTCTCACATTTTAACCTCTAACTTGATTAAGTAATTTACCGTAGAAATGTTTGGGGGTTTTTTTTCAGAAATATGTTTAATTGGTTTCCTGCCTTGTTTCTGTTTTATCCAGAAAACAAGAAACCCTCTCTGTATTCTGGCTTTCTTCCTAGATTGATTTTTTTCTTTGTTTTTAGTATAGTTTTTTAGCTGGAAAGTAGGTCAGTCAAGATGATATTCTGCATACATGATATTACTGAGTGCATACACTCAGTACTTAACTGTTTGCAAATACACATATATGTGGAAATAGTCACTAACATTATGAATGCACAGACAAACATAGTGGATATAACCTCTTTGATTAATTACTTTTTAAGTGCATTTTTAAAGATTTATATTCAAAGGGATTTATATATATATATATATATATATATATATATATATATATATATATATATATTCCTAAGGCTGGAAACTTTTGGTTATATTAAAGCCACTTCTCTTTTAACCTCACTTTTTAACTGGTTTTGATAGTCTGCCTGACTCTTTGAATGAGAAAGCTGGTAAAACATGATAAGAGATTGTGGAGGAGGTGAAAGGAAAAGGAATTCTTGGGCATCTCAGAAAGCCAATAAGGGCTGCAGGGCAGAAAAGGGGACTGAAAATGACACCATGAAGTTCACAAGAGGATCACTAAGACATTTTCCCTGAAATCAAGAAAATGGAAGTCTTAAGAAACAGTTCAAAACTCCACTGTCATGAGTATGAAGAAAGAAATAAACAAAAGCAGATGCAAATAAGAAATATCACAACTGAGTTGTAAAGTAGTTGATTGCATTTTATCTGAAATTCTTTTTATTTCTTTGGACAGAAGCAGAGTTGATAAAGAAGTTTTACTATATACCTTCATAGGAGAACAAGTTAAAGCAAGTCTTTCAGTGAATCCATTTCATTTTAAAAGATAGTTTTTTCTTTTGCTTTTCTTTCTGTTGTGTAAACTCTGCAAATGAACACCTACAATAACTCTGATTATGAAGGGGTTTTCATCACTGATGGCAAATATTTGGGGTAATTTTGCATTAAAAGGCTTGGGAAGGATGAGAAAAAATGATTTCCTACACTAGTCAGCATTCTGATTCAGTGTCCTAAAAGCTTTCTAAGGTGGAGGTAACATCTTTTAAATTCTCCTTCCTACCTCCCATAATGTGATTTGCTTTCTAACACTTTGGTAAGAGCTCTTAGAAGAAAGTGGAGAAGAAATTTCCTTTCTTTTTTTCCATGGAATCTGACATCACACAAAATTCTCCAGATTGGAGAAATTTTTCTTTCTGCCTTGAGAGCAGCACAGAAAATTTTACATTTCAACTAGAAATTCTGCTAAAGTGGATGATGGGGCAATTTTAAGGGAGAAGAAAGAGAAAAGATAGTCTACTTTATTAGTTCGTTGGCCTTTTTTTGCCTTGTACTTACTAGGTAAGTACATTTAACATATTAGTAACTACTTAGCCCTTTGTTGCTATTTGGTATTGCACTCACTATTCTCAGTGACTAATACCTAAAAACTTGTAAGTAGCAGCTCCCAAAGCAGGCTCAACAAGGTAAGCAGACTAAATGAAATGACTTTCAACAGTTGTGTGAAGTCATTTGTTCTGCCACGAGAAGCAGTAAAGCTACTCAGTCTCTTATAACTACCCTTCTCTGCTGGTAACTCCCATCTTTCAGCTGTAACTGGCTGTTATCCTGGTGGCTGTCTCAGCAAAAACAGAAGAAAAGTTTAACTACCTTCAGAGTTTCCCAGCAGAAAAGTTGCTCCAACTGAAAAATTTTTGTTGGATCTGTAGCAGCTGGAAATTCCTTTGCTGCTTTTATTTTAAGACTTTTAATTTGACCTTTTGCTGTATAACATCAATTACTACTTATGTCCTTATTTTGACTTACCTGTACCCCGATGTATACATACATGTATCCTGCATGTGTGTATGAATATAGATTTAGAGATGCCATATCTTTATATAGTCTCTATATATGTATTAGAGTATCGATAGAGATAATACATTGAATTTCCATACTTGAAATATTATCCATGACCAGTATGTCCAGTACTTTCTCACATACATATTATTGTATGAAATGTAAAGGTGGAGTAAACTGTGGCTCAAAATACTGAAACTTTGCATTTGATAATACTTTCCATTTAAACTACAGATGGCTTTAAGAAAATTACAAATGCTAAAATTTTAAAATTTCATAATATTTAAAGAATTCCAGTCCTCTTTTTTGTTCCATTCCAGTCAGAATAGAAGGCATTTTCCGAACAAGTCTAGCTACTGTTTTCATACAGCTCAATACTTTTTGTTTCTTTTCTTTTTTCACTTTTTGATTTGTATTAGGCCTTTCAATAGATCTACTAGCATATTTTCAGGTAATAAAACTGAAAGGGATTAAGAAAAGGAAAATTATACTTTTTCATTGGCTAGGAAGGCTATCAAAAATACGTAATGTAGAAGAATGTTGAAATACTCAAATATTCTGAAAATGGTACTAGATGATGATTTGTTTGCAGTTTTAGCTGCAAAATAAATGATCAAATTTTTCTTTTTTTTTTTTTTTTTTAAATTGTAAGAAAATAACTGTCGATTGAATAGGTGGTTACTAATACTATGTCCAGATAGATAGTTACCAACTTTTTCAAGAAGTATTGTTAAAATTATGAATATCTACCTTAGTAGCCTTTAGTACTGCAGGAAGTAAGCTGAGGTCTGTAAAGTGAAGGTACAGAAAAATTCAGCTATTTCCATTCAGTTCATAAGCAGTAGAAGGAAGTTTACCCGTCCTGAAGGTTTGTTGCTTGCCAGATCAATGTAATTTTTCAGTTGGGATAATAAAGTAATGTAGATTTTTTGTAAGAATCAAGGTTTTTTCTCCATTTAGGCATGTTTAATAGTAGCATTGGAGTGTGCCTGAATGAACAAATACCAGCTCTTTATAGAAACCTTAAACCTGGTTACACCTGATTTCTCATGTGAAAGATGCTGTCACTTCATCCAGTTTCCTGATGAAGTACAGGAATAGGCTGTGTGACATTGAAGTGGGGCAGTTCTCATGTCTAGATAACATAGCATAACATTGTGATTTATTTCAGTAGACTTCCCATCTTGAAGAGATTGTGATGCTTTAAAGTCCTGGCCCTGGGTATTCCAACTCTACTTGGGTTTTCAGTGAATGAACAAATCAGCTGGACCCTGGCTTGTTATAGACCATATTCTCTGGAATTCTCTTACTCTCTCTCTTTTTTTTTTTTTTTTCCTTTTGATAATAGTGAAAAAAAAAAGTCTCAGTTTATTGAATAAAAAACTCAACAAAATTCCAAAAACAACAAACCACCCAAATCCATATGTCAGATTTTTCTAGAGACAGTAAAGAAATTAAATTTCTAAAGAAGATTTGAGGTCTATTCCTTACACCTTTTTAATTTTTTAATTACAAAAAGAAAAATTGATACCAGTAGTTTCCATCATGTTGTGTTGATGACATGATTTGATATGACCATAAATAATTGCAACTTTCTTCCTCAGGCTTCACATATTTCTACAAAGGAAAAGAGTACTGGAAATTCAACAATCAGATGCTCAGGGTGGAACCTGGCTATCCCAGATCCATCCTCAAGGATTTTATGGGTTGTGATGGACCAACAGATCGAGATAAAGACCGACACAGCCCTCAAGATGACGTTGACATCGTCATCAAACTGGACAACACAGCCAGCACTGTGAAAGCCATAGCCATCGTCATTCCCTGCATCCTGGCCTTGTGCCTCCTTGTCTTGGTTTACACTGTGTTCCAGTTCAAAAGGAAAGGAACACCCCGCCACATACTGTACTGCAAACGCTCTATGCAAGAGTGGGTGTGATGTAGGGTTTTGGTTTTTTTCTTTCCCTCCCAGGAGTTTGTGGTAACTTGAGATTCAACACAAGAGCTGTTATGCAGTTTCCTAGCTAGGAGCGGGCATCTGTCAGTCTGAAACAAAGCTGATCTTTAAAACCCAGGGGGTTGCCTGTCCTGCGCATGAGTGGCGATTTACTCAGCTGGGAAGCTTCCATGATACACAGTATCTGCTGTTTCTTCAGTCCTTTGTCTTTCTTTGTCATTCGATTCTAGGCCTTTCCTCTGCACATTCAATGCTATCAGGATTAACTAAAGAAAAGGAAAAAAAAAATCTCCAATGTTTCTACATTTTCCCCTTAAGGCCTCTTCCCCTTTGAAAAATTTTTTGCTGAAAGTAAATTTTTTTAGAGAAACACAACAGCCAACTAGAACTTTCAGGAAAGTGAGAAGACCCAAAACAGCTTTGTCTCCAAAGAGGATTGCTTTCTGTCTGCTACAGATAAAGTCCTATACTCCTACTTCCAGTTTTGTCATGTGGGAGACTCGGATGACACGCAGGACTTCAGACTGTTCGGACAGCCATTTTCCAACAAACAAGGGGCCAAAATATCTGCAATATAGTAACAGCCTTAATAATACATTCATTTTGTGTTTTTTACAGCTGCTCTGGGCTATGTCCTCAATGTTTTAAACTCATTTATATTCAATACTATATTCAAGCAGAATCTTTTTAGTGTTTTGTTTGATTTTTCATTGGTTTTCCTACATAATCTTTCCCAAGCTGTACCAAGCTGACTGCCCCAGGCCTTTCATAGGTCTGTCAGGAGCACTCATTCCAAAGCATGGTAAAAAGCAGTGTATCTCTGAAGTGGATTTCAATGAGCTAAAGCAACAGACAAGCTATTGATAAACTTGAGACTGGTATTATACTGGTGGTGTAACCCTTTGAGAACTACTGCATCCGTTTTCAGAGTCTGGTGGATGTTAATCTTGGTTGTCATTAAATTATAGAATTGTGTTTGGTTTAAAGGTTTAAATACAGATTTAAAAAGAAAATCAATTTTTCAAAACAGATTTCCTGTGACTGCGAGTGTTTTTAATTATTTGCATTATTGATAGAAAAGCCTTTGTAACATAAATAGAAAACAAACTATATTTACCAACTACTTTCTTTTTAAAGGAACCAAACCTATTTTAATAATTTCTACCACTTACCAAGAATTTTTCTGAACTGGAAACAATTTTATAGCTTAGCTTCTTATCTTAAGCATCTTGGATTTCTCTTTTGAAACTATGTTGCATGATAATTCGATTTACCTCTGCAGAGGTAGAGTTTCAAAGAAAAGCTAAGACGATGACTCTGATATTGCATGAGTATCCTCTGGTGTGTTACCCCTTTGCATGTTCATCATAGTTCTCAAAGGGTTAATCAAAATTCTGGCCTTCAGTCGAACAGGGTATCACTGACAGAGCCAAGGGACCACCAAAAAATTTTGTCATTCTGTGTAATTTGTGCTAACAGCAGTATTGTCATTTTCATGTGACCTGCAGAGCAGGTTTGTATCAATATTTTTTTCCTAGAGAAAAGTCAGCAACTGACAGACCTCTTTATTGATTTAGGAGCTGCTTCTTGCAGTGATAGGCTTTACAGTCACTGGGCTGTGAACTTATTAAAGATGGTCAGAATGATGCACCCCAAAAGTCAGACATTTGGTTTTTTATGAAAACCAGGATTTGAGGGGAGTAACTTTTGCAACAATGAACAGCTTGCCTTGAACTTGATTATTGACCTGTTGACTGTCATTACCAAGTTAAACATTGTCTTCTGTGAACAGCTTCACTGTCTGAATTTCCTTAAAGTGTACTGTCCTGTCTTTGACCTTTAACTTGCAAACTGGCACAAACTGAAGGGAATCTGGTGTTGCAAATGAACTGAGTTTTATTTCTTGAAAGGCCTGATAGACATGATCCAAATTTTGAGAAAAAAACATTGAAGTGTTTTAGTAGGAAAGAACTGTCATAGACTAAAATATTTATGATAGGTCTGTAGAAAGGTATTTTGCTATGTATACATGCACACTCTAAAAATGAACTACAGCAGAAGTTAATTTTTATTTAACTTGAATACAATTTTCAGTATAAAATTATTATTTCTACAAATAGCTAGTTGTTAATGAAAAGGTTATAGGAAAGTATTAAAATACTTGAAATGGCCAGTATGGGCTTTTACATAAAATGAGACTTTTATACTATGTTCAACCAATTTCTTACTGGTTTCTTAATCCACATAACTGGATCACTTTTTAGAGAGTGTAGGTATATATACATATATATTACAATTATTATTGTTTTGGTAATGGATAGCTTGACTGCCTTGAATTTATATTTATATTGAGCATAGCATGAAAAATAGTATGCCTTTTTTTCAATTACATGATTTTATATTGATTTGAGGACTTTCAAACGTATGTGGCATGCTGTAAAGCATTGCAAACTTATTTCTTAGAGCATAAACAGATATACATATGTATGGTTAACAAAAATGAAGATTAGAAAAAGATATAGTTTTACAGCAAATATGCAATGCAGATGGCATTTTGGAGATGTTTTGTAGAAGTACTGCATACTGTAGGTTAGAAGCGCACCAGTATCAACCCATAGCATTATTTAGTAAATCCAATTCAGTTGTTGCTGAAAATATAGATTTATTGACAGTTTATTAACACAGGATTTTTACTGCAGATCAGCTCATTAGGTGAATTTGAATTTTGATGCCTGTTTGTCATATATGTTAAGATGTGTGTGTCTGTATGCTTATAAAAGCACACAAACACACACATACACATTTTAGTCCATGGAGAATTTTTTATTGTCAAAATACTACAGCTTATGTTCTGCTACAGACAGAACAAAAAGATTGATGTTGCTGTTCCAGTTTTTTTCCCTTGGATAGCTGGAGGAAAATGCTAACAGCACCATTTATTCTGTATTTGTTTTTCCTCTACAATAGGAGAACTTATTTAATATTATTTTTAAGTCAGAACTGCATCTCATCTGGGTTTTTTTTTATTCACTTGAAAATGTCACTTCAATTTTGAAATATCTTTCATGGCAGCTTTAACTTTTTGTGCAACTGTTTCCCTGACAGTAATGAAGTGGTGAGCATGTTGACTGTTGTTCTTTGATAAGGTAACAAAAATATTTGTATTTGGATAATTTAATTATGCAGGAAGGTAAGTGTGATAATTCTAGTGCTTGGTATATGGTACATCATAGATACATGAATACATGATAAGTTGACTGTTTAATCTATTTTCTTTTACTTAAAAGTGCATATATGCTATATACAGAGAGAGGGAGAAAAATAGTATTATATTGGCATGTTTATGTCATGCAGAGCAAGATTGTGTCAACCTTTCTGTTACATACTCATATTTTCAGTAGGTTGTAATGCAGTCATAAAGGTTTGCTTTAAGTAAAAGATGTAAGAGCTATTGTGTTCACTGTAATTTCCAAATATCTACTGACTAGTTTCAAATTATAGAAGTTCCAAGTAAATTAGTGATGTTGCCTGATCTAGTTTTGAACTCAAATGAGTAGAAGTTCTAAGACAATTTTTTTTATTATTTTTTGAATAGTTGTTTCTCTACCAGGGCCTATAACTATCAGAATTAAGAAAAAGTAAATTTAAAATATTTTCAGTTCTGCAATCTGGGTTCCTGCTCATGTGCCGTAACTTTTTTAATAAATATTTCCATATTGCTATTGTCATGATCTGTACTGGGGAACAATACAAAAGTGAATATGTGCTGTGTTAATCAGCTACAGTCTATCAAGCTGACTTCACAAGGTTGTGTATCTTCAGAGTACTATGGTCTGTATGATGCAGGAGGCCAGAGTAGATGATGGCAGTGCTTCCTTTGACCTTTCAATGTATAAACCTATGAAAAGTTTGTTGACTGTAGACAAAAATTAATTTTTATCAAAAAATACATTTTAAAAAATATGTAACTGTATGTTTACTGGATAGGCTGGGATGGAGAGACTCAAATGGCTCCAAAGGAGCCCTTTCAAGTCTCCTGAATAAATGTAATACACATTTTATATATTCCTATGAACTTTTGATTTTTTTTTCTGCTTTCAAAGTGGGACAAAGGGAGGGAATAATTAAAGATTTTTAAAGGCTAATTTTATGAATGGACATAACAGAAGCTAATAGATGCAAACATAAGGGGCAGACTTACTCTTTTTCTTAGAAAGTCTACTTCACCTCCCCAACTGCTTGATAAAGACTCCTGTGCTGTTAGCACTGTGGGTTAAAAACAGAGTATAAGGCTTAAATTTTGATTTTTCAACTTTTTGGGGGGTCTAACTTCAAAATCTAAATATCAGCTAAATGTAGCTTTTGGTACCAAATTATATAGAATCTAATTCTTGTTTGTTGGTTAGCAAAAAATTGCATAGACTAGAAAGTCGGTCCGCCTATTAGCAATGGCAGCATTACATTCCTATTCTAATTTTTTTGTTTTCTTTTGCATTTGAACCTTCATTAGGACAAACCTTAAAAAAGACGCATAGCAAAATGAACAGTGAATATTCCAGGCACTGGATTTTTAAGAAAGTAGAAATGCAAGCTACCATACCATTAGCAGCCTAAATTGGAGGGAGCACAAGATGATTGGGTGAAGGAGCAAGGATATATGACTGCAGAGGCTTGCTCTGTCCTGGCTTCCATATCTTCTCACAACATGGCCTAAGTTTTATCACCTAATTAGCAGAGGTGAAGGAAACCGTGCACCATGGCAGTAGGAGACGTGAAGCAGCCATTACAGAGCAATACCTCCCTGTTGCCTTTTGTTGTTGTCAAGACTGTCTCTGGACATGTCTGTTTCCAGAAGTGTAAATAGATGACTGCAGCGCTATGAGCCATAAGGGAACTCATTATTGTCAGTGGAGGAAACAACTGTCACTGGCCACTTACGCGTTCAGCTACGCTGTAAATCAAATAATATTGTGTGGGAGCTGAGGAACAGATAACCTGTTATTGAATACAATGGTATAGCTGTGACTGATACACCAGCACTGTAATGTCAGGCATATGTCCTTAGCTCACACTACACAGACTGCAGACAAACAGAGTGGTTCTCATAAGACCATTTCAACATATGTCAGTTACAAAATCAGGTGTACAATTAAGGTCTGATATATGCATGTAATTCAATGAATTGTCTGCCACTAGTCTCATGAAAAATATGTAATGTGTGAGTCAAATCTGCCTGTCTCATTCTTGTAACTTGCCATCTGTGATGTCAGAGGCTGATATAGAAAGATATTGTCATTAATGCCATCATGTCATGCTGAAAATGTCTGGTAAGCATCAAAAGCATACCATCGCTTGTTGTAACTGGTTCCATTTGATGCCTTATCTAAGGTAGTTTCTAATGCTAGGCAGCATACATTTTCTATGATATGGCATTATTTGATGTATGAATATACGCAACTAGGAATGCCCAATAATAATCAGAAGATCATATTTTGAAGGATCATCAGTATGTGATCACAGGAAGCATCTGTTCCTAAAATCAAAATGTATTTCAAAGAAGCATCTATACAGCATTAAACACATGCATCATAAACAGGTCTTGTTTCACAGTATACATAAACTTGAGCATATCATCTACAAATTATAGACAATTTATTAACATTTACCATTGTACCTGCCCATTATGTCTTTGAAAGAGGACATTCTGTGAGTGGCATACATAAAGTATGTTTTCTTTGTGGAGATAGCCTTAAGTATTGCTGTGGTCTGCCAACAGTGTAGATGAAATAAATTTTAGAGGCAGAGAAGACATAAATGAAGAAATGCTGATGTAAGCTAGCATGCTAAAGACAATTTTCTATACTTGGATGTCCATGCAGCGTAGTGCTGCTTGCTGTCACAGTAAAACTACATAAACAATAATCATTACACATGCTGCATTTATGATGGCACAAAGCTTTCCAGTCACACAGCTTAATTTCCTCTCCTTCTGTAGAATGACATCGTCCACAGATTATAATTATAGCCACCACATAAACCAAAGATTTCTGTTTAGTTAATAGTAACTCCTACCCTATGAAATTAAATCAAGTCCTTTTTAGAAGTACAATTTTAATCTCCTTGAAGAGCTCTCAGCATATCTTAATTCATAGCCTTTCATGCCCCCTTTTTTTTCTTGTTCTTGCAGTAAAGTATATACTGAATATTCTTTCCATCTTGCTACCTGGCACTAACATGTGGAATAATCACATTCATTCTGTGCCATGCATGTGTTCCTGGACAACTCATTTACCCATCTGTCATTCTGGGCACTGGCTTTCTGGGAACTGGGATTAGTAACAGAAGACTGAGACAATAACTTCCTAAAGTACCTGGTTAGTCCTCAACAATAAGACAATGGAGTTTGAAGAGTTTTTAGGGAAGTATTTTATTACTTACACAGTGGCAACAGGACAGTGTAATTGCCAATCAGTGCATTCTCATATGGATTCACCATTTGCAGAGCAGTGTGTCAAGTCAGAAAAAAGTGTGTGTAATCCATATTTTTATGGATCAGGATATGTTGGCATGTACCACCCAGTCCACATACATGTTCACGGCTTTCATGGCTTTGCATAAAGCCAATGAGCCTGCTTAGTGTCAGCAGGCAATCAGTGCTAACTTGTTAATAAGGCATAAGACAAATTTGGGTCCCTTACTAGCATTTTGCAACCTTGAAGAAGAGAAATTACATAGTGTAAAGTGACTTTGTCAGTGTTCAAAATTAGTTTATATGATATATAGCTCAAAAAGTAGTGGTTTATGACTGATATATTGCAGCCCTATATTTAGGCATACAATGATTCTAAAGAGAGATGTACTTACTGTGGTTGCTATACTTGGCTATTGCCACAAAATTGTCAGTGCTCACATAGCAATCATCTTCATATCTTATGGGAGCAGTCTATTGAAGTCAACTCTGAGCAGTTTGTCTGCTTGGATATAAGTAGAATTATATAACTTAGGAAATGGTGAATGTGATGATGTGTTTCCAGAAGATACCATCGTCAACCCACAGTGCTGTTTTAAATGATCATGACAATCACAGTTCATACCTGCAAGGCATAGCTGCAACTTGTATGGTTGTGTTTTACATCATATGATAAAATGCTGTGAACTCTGGTCATGCATGCCCAGGTAGATGAAAAGTATTAAAAAAACATTCAGGATAACCATTGTCAATACTCACATAGCTTACAGAAATAAATGGGATTGTTATACCCAAGAAAATTTAACACTGAATAGAAATCCAGAATTGAAGGAATGTGTGATGATGCAAATAATTCCCACCTCTTACTCTATGTAATGCATTAGGTAAAGCATTGTCAACCAGGCATACACCTAACATCTGCCTTTACTGTGTTTCCAAAACCATGTAGATATCTCTTATCAATTCTTGCACAGTCCTGTCTTACTGCATCTGATTGAAAATCATTTTACAGGATAGATCAAGGCTTATGATCATTTTTCATCATCCAGGACACAGATCATCATCTGCTATCAATATATATTCCTTTGAAAGTGGTAGTCCTTGGATCACAGTGATGACAAATACAGTTTTAAATTAACACCCTATTGAAATCTTTCTCAGAGGAAACTTAAATTAGTTATGAGCTTTCTTTCCACTACTTCTAGGACCCACAGGAAAGCCAACTAGGTCCTTTGGTCAAAGACTGCAGACAGACACAGGAAAGCAGCATAAGAACATTTTCATTTTTGGTTCCCAGAAGAATACAAGAAAAGGAACGAAAACATTTTGGTTTATAATTGCAAGTACAACATCAGTTTGTCAGGAAGGGAAGGAGACAAAGACTACTAACACCACAAAAATTTCATGTAATCAACAATAAAAGAGATTTTATCAGGGAGCTGGTGATATCTTTGACTGGTCTCCAACAAAAAAGATACCTGTTAGTCTATAAAAAGTCCACTGAGTTCTATATTTGGTGTTATAATCCAAGAAAGCAGTCAGTCTGCAGCTCAGTATAGTTGCTCTAAAGCTGACTGCAAGTGTAGTACATTATTTATCTGATGCAATCAAAATCTTTGGAGATAGATTTAGCCAAATTAATATCAACTTGAACCTCTGTACAAAAACTGGTCACAGTGAAATATTCTAACATTTGTTCTCAGAAATTAGATCCAAAAAAGTTATCTATGATTTAAAGAACTCCACTGGATGAAATACTGAAGGATGTAGAAGCCTTTAACCTCTATTAGTCTGTATTATAGCCATGTATCTTTACTTCCATGATATCTTGGTCCTGAAGTGTTTGATACAACAGAAATACTTTTATGTCCATTGGATGGATCATCTATATTTCTATATGTAAATTGATAAATACAATTCTGATGCCAGCCATTGCATACTATTTGCATACATGGTTTATGACATCTGTGAAAAGTGAGCAATCTAGAAAGCTACATTTCAACAGTTTGTGTTATTTCCAGTGGTTCTACTTCTCATTTAATCTCACTTAGTCTCCTTCTCCTTTACATTCTGATGTTTATAATTTGTGTCATGGATATTCAGACAAGAATTTTATGGCTGGATTCCTTTCTCTACCACAAGGCAGTTCATACTCATTTATCAACTACCATTACATTCCTGCTGTAGAATAATATGCCCTGTTGCGTGGCAGAACGTTTTCCTATTATGCATTGTTTTCTGATTGGTCCTGATTTTTAGGTATCATAAATAACATTTATGAAGAGGTCCCTTTGTCATCTGCTATTGCAGTTTGGATTCATTGCTCAGTTCAGTCATAGCTTGCAGACAAAGCTTCAGGTGTTTGACTTATGAGGTTTACTCTATGTGGTAGGTGTTCCTACATGATCAGAAGCTGTTTGAGGGAGGCAATGGCTGCTTCTTGTGAGTCCCATGGTTAGCATTGTTAGCAGTTAAAGCATGTGTAGCTAGTTTTGTCATTCTGTAGTCATCCAGGGTTTGATGTGGTTATATACAAGAAGGGTACACTATTTTCCAACCTTCATACACATCTTTATTTCTCTTTCTGAATAACGTGCACCTTGCTTTCTCTCCAATTGCTGTGTTCTTGTATTTATCAGAACCTTATTTCTTCCTTAGTTCTGCTTGTTGGGTGTTATTTTAGCAGTTGATTCCATTTTCCTTCTTGTTGACTTTCCTTCATCTCAGTAATTCCAACAGAAATTGTTCTGTTCCAATATGTTAGCTAGAAGCTGCTTCAATTGTGGCTCTACCCACACAGTAATTTACTTATTTGTCCTCCACTTCTGAGAAATAGGAAATCAACCTTTCATGCAGAGACAAGGGTGTTCATGCAGTTGATAGGATATTTCTGAAAATGGTTTTATGCATAACATGACCATAAAACTCACACATTGTTAAACAACAACTCTTCAAGCTCTACTTCTTCAGCCACCCAACAGTTGTTCATTTAATTTGCAAAGCCTGACAAATAAGAATATGGATGTGATGATTTCTCTGTGTGAAACAAATTTTGTTCCCTTTTCTCTGCATACCCCCATCTTCATTTCATGCCCATGTTCTGCTCATTAGGATGTGTGTTAGTGTCAAAATAACTGGAGCATTTATTTACTTTCTGCAACTAAATTTCATTTTACTATTGTTATTTTATTTTATTGGCTCACACATCATTCTATACAGTAACCTTTTTATAACTGACATATGTTATTCTTTCAGGTAGCTTCTACTGACAAACACAAAGTTTGTTTGTGTGCAATTGCAAGGCTGACTAAATGGTGCTAAAGTGTATTATGACTGTCAGATATAATCAGGCAAAAATTTGTGGTGCTTAGACTGATTTTTTCATTGATTTTATTGATCAATGCATTGAACAGTGTTTTATTATACACAAGTTGTCTCTTATTAGTAAATCAAGACCTCATAGTGCATTGTTAAACTAAATGGGTTAATTAATCTATGTAACAGCTCACCAAGCTAATCTCTTTAACTCCTTATACTGTTGTGTCATTAAAGGTCAAGGGGTCATGATAATAATCTCATTGCTGTAGACCATTAACATGACTGAACATTTTCAACAAAGTACTTATGTTTACAATGCTATAACCCTTTGACTGCTGCGGCAACCTTTAACCACAGAACGTCACATGCTAGGATCATCATTATGATTCTTGCCATGGCAATCAAAGAGTTAAGGGCTGTGCAGTGATTTGTTTTATATTTATTAATTTATATTTATTTTTTGTTTTCTTTTGAGAAGGGGGGGATTGGGGTGGGGCAGTTCTTGTCTGCTGTAAGTGTCTTAACCAAGGGAAGGGTTAAAATGGCTTTTTATACTATTGCATCTTATGTACTTACCATCGTTTCATTGTGTTGTAACTAAAAAAAAAAAATCTGTCAATAAATAAGAGAACAGAAAAAAATTTTCATAAAGGCATTGTGGTTTAATTGATACACATTTCTGTGAGATTTACAGCTGCTGTTCTTTAGGTACTGTGTAGCATAAAGCCAAATTTAGCCTCAGAAGAGGAAAGCCTGGCGTATAATAACAGATAATGAAAATGTGTAGAGATATTATGGATATATCTGCATATGAGCCTGGGGAAAGAAACATTTGTTGATTTTTCCAATCAAAATACAGTAGGAAAAATTTTTTTTATGGAAAAAAAGTGGAGTAAGTGACAGTGGACCTAATTCTATAATGTCTGAAGAACCACTCATCAGATATTGCTGTCACAGACACTTCAAAAATGATGAACAGGTGGCTGAATTCCCTCCTTTGTCGCATGTAACAAAAACATGAAAAGTTTAAATAAAAGGTGAGTCTAATGGTTCACGTTAGAAAATAGATGAAGAATAAACACAATAACAAAAAAAAATTTCTTGAAATTGAATCACAATAGAAGACCAGAAGACTAAGACGCAAATGAGAGTTTTGTAAAACTTTAGCAATCCAGGTCAGTTTTGCAAAGATTTGTGCTACTCCCGTGTCAACAAACGCAGTTTTTCTTAGGCTATAAAGAATTACAGGTTTTCTATACCTGTGCATATGTGTGAGCATAGGATACCAGGAACAAGCTCAGTCTATATGGAGAAAAACATGGAGTTATTATTGTTTCAGTGTCCTAGCAAGAAAAAACTCAGTTCTTGTAAGTTAATCCAAGACCTGGGGCCAAACTCATCACATGCCTAAGCTACCTGAACTTTGCTCTTTTCCATTCTAAATCAGAGGTGCATATGTAAAAGAAATCACTGATTTCAGTTCTCAGACATGAGAGAGGAAAAGGTCCCTGGCTGGGTCTTGTCTGCAGGGGACTGACAGAAAAAACACCAGTTCTGAATGGGATGGCTTGGGGAATGTCTTAAATATCTTAGAATCCTTAAGTTCATGGAATTTCAATGAAAGATTTTAATTAAAACAACTTCCACGTTAATCCACTTCTTAATACCATTCACTTAATAAGTAAAGGTGATGCTACAGGCAGAAAACTGATTGGTAAAAAGCTAGCAACCACAGTTAACATATGAGAAATTTGGTGCCATAACTCAATGTTTTTCAGATCTATTGCCATACAATTATGTAACAGATCATTAGATTTTTCTTTTAATGTTTGGGCCCAAATTTGAAGTTTAGCTTCCAGGAATTATTCTTCTTCAAAAACCTTTCCAGTCAAGAAACAACCAATATTATGTTAACCAATTAGACAAAAAGTATTATGAATAGCAAATATTTTTAATCACTGCTTACCAGCCGCTTTCTTATTACATGTTTGAATTATTACAAACAGTAAACGCAATCAACCAAACATCTGGACATCAATAATTGTCAATGGAATTAATGCTTATGAATACATTATATATTACCTTCTTCAAGTCAAAATAGCCTACTACGGCATAATCATTTTCCTCTCTAAAGAAACTAACAATAAAATAAACCAGTAAGACCACCTACTGAGCCAACTGGGAAAACTCTGGATGCTTACTATGAGTTGTAATGATTGCACTTTAATGAGTCCTTTATTAAGTCAAAAAGTCTACAATACAAATGAGTCAAGCTGCCTTTTCTTCAGTTATACTGGCAATGCACCACTAATGTTGGTGAAAATGAGTCTGTATTGGTAAGGAGAATTTTGCTATAAGATAATAAAATTTTAGGTGCACATTTGGTCCTTGCTTCACTAGTACAAAAAGTTAGACATTGATCAATGCCTGACCAGTCTTTGCTCAAGTCACTTTCAGCTCAAAGGGAAATGTATGATGATCCTCTGCACAAACATTAAGAAGGCAAGGGAGTTTTTCCAACACTTAAAACCTTGTTTTCTTACTTCAGTATGTGTCATATTAAATGCAATCTATAGACACACATTTCATTTAAGTGCCTTTTTCCCCCATGAGCTTTTTAATTTATTTTTATATTTTAAGTGTGAAATATTCAAATTAAAATTCAAGAGAACCAGTGTAGTTAGCTGCAAAGATAAAGCAGCATCCAAGTAAACAACAACAAAAAAGTATTTGGAAAATATTTTTGAAGATGTTTTTATATTAGTATCCAATTTCTGAAAAGTTTCCAGGCTGAAATAAATATCATTTCTACCACACTGTTCAATATATTGACATTAAGTTTGGTTTGCAACTCATTCATCCCTTCACATGTTACTGCAAAAAACAACTCCCAAAGAGCATGCCTAATTTCCCAGATGTTTGTGTGAAATTACTGTCATTAATCACCATATTGATTATCTTTCTTCACTTTTCCAGGATTCTTCTATTTAAAGTGTTACCCTGAAGTGACATGTAGAGGCATTCTTGTTATCTGTGACTTGCTCACTTGCTGTCTAATTGCTAGATAAGAGATTTACTGTGCAGTGCTTTTTTGTTGTGGTTCATAGATAATTCTTGCTTTGATTTCCAGCATCAGTCAAACATTCTCACCATGACAAATGACAAGTGTGGCTGCACTCCGCTTGTTTCTACACCAGAAAGTTGTTATTCTGTCACACTGTCCAGCTTTCCACTGCGTGCCTTTAATCATACTGTGATTAAAGTAATAGATCCAGTTTAAAAAGATCCTGAAGAGTTTTTCTATTCATGTTGTTCTTTTGTAAGGAAATACTATATTATCTGTGAAGGACTAGTTTTACAAGGAAGATATGGAGTACTGGAATTCTGCCACAATGCCAAACGTTCTCAAATCTCTCCTAGGTCCTGTTTCCATGGCAGTCTGCACTGTGTTTGGATTGCAGATTTTCTTTTGGAGGGCACTAGCTAGGTCTTTTAGACATAAAACCTGTGTTTTCGTTTTTGAGGCAGTTATTCCAGGAATCACTCTGGCACACTGGGTGAGGTAGCATCATCCCTTCCATATGATCCCAGCAGGTATAAGACTTTCAGGCATAAGGCATGTTCTGAAAATACCTCAGTTCAAAATGAAATAAAACCTCACAGTTCATGAGAAGTTAAGTTCACTTCAGTTAGAAGAATGATGAGTTTTTGAGTCCTGTTTGGGTATAATTGACAACTAGTTGGGTACTCTTTATATTCAGAACAGTAGCAAGCTCAGAGGTAAAGAACATTTTAACCTTCTCCAAGGTCAGCCTAGTCTATCAGAAAAACAGTCTGGGGTCCAAAATTTAAATGCACCTTAGAAGTCTATCAAAGGGTATAATTGCCAATTTGTAGCTCCTAATCTGTGCCTGAAGTAATCTCATTAGGGCTTTACCTGAATATAATAGATCTGTACCCTAGCTGGTGGCCTTTGGAAGTTGGTTCCTCTCTCCATTGAACAGACATCTACATTTAGGAGTTAATTTAGACTCCTTCTTTTCATAACACACGTAAGTTAAATCAATTTTATCCCTTTCACCTCTCAGCCAGGAGAAGAGAGATGCAGACAATAGAATAAATGCTGGGAACAGCAACACTCAGAGATCTCACACAATGAAAAGAAATGGGGTATGCCAGCACGGTCAGGAATCACAGTACAAAAAGGAAATAAAAAAGGAAAGTGGAAAGGGAACTCAGTACGTGCTTGTCTATTTAAATGTGACATGAAGTTGCATTCCTGACTCTCCTACAGTTTTATACTAACACTGGACACTGTCCAGGCAACAACCAAATCTGAGTCTCCCACAGGAGACAGTCTTCCACAGACTTCTGCACAGTGAGTCCTTCCCACAGGCTGCAATTATTGATGAACTATGTGTGTCTCTTTCACAGAGTGCAGGCCTTCAGGAACAGACTGCTCCAGCACAGGTCTCCTGCCGGGTCACAAGTCCTGCCAGCGAATCTGTTGCAGCATAGGGTCCTCTCTCCACGGGGCCACAGGTTTATGACTGCTCCAGTGCAGGCTTCCCACGGAGTCACAGCTTTCTTTGGGTACATCCACCTTTGTGGGGTCCTCCATAGGCTGCAGGTGGATCTGTGCTCCACCATGGATCTCCCTGGACTGCAGGGGCACAGCTGCCTCACTATGGCCTTCACCAAAGGCTGCAGGGGAATCTCTGCTCCAGTACCTGGAGCACCTCTTTGCCCTTCTTCTTTGCTGACCTTGGTGTCTGCAAAGCTGTTTCTCTCCCATATTCCCACTTCTCTCTCTGGCTACAGTTACAGGTTTTTCCTCCCTCCTTCTTAAATACATTTTTCCAGAGGAGCTATCACCATCCCTGGTGGGCTCAGCCTTGGCCAGCAGCAGGTCCCTCTTGGAGCTGACTGTCATTGTCTCTGTTGGATGTGGAGGAAGCTTCTATCAGCTTCTCACAGAATTCACCTCTGTTGCCAATACCCTGTTGCCAAAACTTGGCCACGCAAAGTCAGTATAACCCTTTCTTGATTTCTTTTAAGTCAAATAAAATTCAGGTATAATTAGGTCACTCCTCACCTATATGGAAAGTTCCTCCAGTGATTCTCTCAAAATTCATGTGTGCAGAGACTTAGCACATTAAAAAAAGCATTGAGAAGGAACAATTATTGGACTATCTCATATGGACAGCAGTTAGCAGGACAGGACAGAGGTGGGAAGAAAAAGGGACTTTGCAAAGGCAGTAGTGCTGAATGCCCACTGCTTATAATGCTGAATGCAACCTACAGCTTTTGCACACACAGCCCTTTGTACAGCACTTTGCTTATATGCTATCTTAGACCATACAGCTCAAGCTTATATCTTGTGAGAAACATTCCTGCTCTTAGTAAACTCAGATCTATCACAGAATGAAGGAACAGATAAATTTGTATGTACAGAATATTAGTAATGTAATAAAAAGATGGAAATGGGGGAAAGGTAAACAATCTGTGACAAATGAGAAAAGCCATAAAGACCAAAGTATTTAGCAGGAGTAGTTCTGAGCTGTACTTTAAACTATACGGAAATTAATTATGGCAATGGAATTTCTATTTACTTAACTTTGGGAGAAATCTAGACCATGCACATTTTTTCTGACTGTATTACTTATCAAGCCTAAGTACAATCACTAGTTAAAGACGAAGCAGCAAAATAAATCCAGATCAACAGTACTGGGAAAGTATAAAATGTCTGGAAGTAAGAACTTTTCTCATATCCTTCAATATGAAAGGGACATTGCCTAATGCTGTAAAGTCCTACTGACCTTTGAAAATGCAAACAGGGAATTGTAATCTCATTTAAATGTTAATTAAAAGAATTGAACCTATGTGGTTCAGAGAGACAAGAAATTGCAAGTTCTGAAGATTAAATTATTCCTTTGATGGGTCAGGCTACATGGTGCTGAGCAGTACGTATGCCTCTGTTGATGTGGGCTGCAGGAACAGTTCCTTAGGGGACAAAAGCTCTCGCTTCACTTCTCCCACCTCTCTCCAAATTACACTAACACAATCATACATGCCTGTTTATCTCAGAAGCTGTACAGTTCATGCAGAGTTTTCTTTTTTATACATAAAAGTAATTATTTTAGCATTGGTAATCTTATTCCCCTGTGTCTCTTTTCCTTCATACTCTTTATGTGGATTATTGCAGCAGTTAGTCCCAGACTGCAGCCTGGGAACCTCAGGAGTTCCTCTAAGGCTGATTCTTTCCATCTGCATAGAACATAAAGCAGTTTTGCAGCCGCTGCCATAGTCTTGCTCTAGAGTGAGAAAGATATCTAGGTGATAGCAACACTAACCCAACTGGAATAATATTCAACTTCATAGCACAGGTTACTTTTTTGACCTTTTGTGAATCACATAATTACCACTGGCCAGCTGTTTCAATACTCTGTATTAAAATGAGTAGAATCACCAATAAAGAGTTGTATGACTAAGCACTCCACACCCTGAGCACCAAAAATGTGATTCATAATAGTTAATCTTTTGAACAAGGTGACACACTTACTATTAAGAAACACTGAAGGAGGAAAACAATATGACTCTGCCTCTAGTCTTCTAGACACAACTGGAGCTCTGAATCATCATCACTTGATGAATTGGTAAATTACACATTTGGAGATGGTTGACTCATTCAAGCATTGTCCCTGACGTGTGGAGCCTACTGGACTCCAAAACCCCTGAGCTCAAGGGAATCTGTCTCTTCTTAGGAATTGGATGGCTTTCATCAGCTCAGTCTTCTTTCCTCTGTGTCTAAAAGGGAAAAATTAGATATTTAATCTTCAGAGAGCTTTTGTCATTCTCTTAACCCAGAGAGGGAAGAAGGATTTTAGATGCTGTTTGAACACTGTTTCCTCAGTATTGGGCTTTTTCCTCAGCCTTCATCTAGGAAATATTGTGGCAACTGGTTTGAATCTGATTCTAAACTACCTCTCTAGTCAATGCAGAAGGAAATTAGATACTATCTTAGATATGAAAAAAAAGACTCCTTGTAGTAGATGTCTTAAGTTGGGCCATGCTAAATTCTGTGATGATTGTGTTACTTCACACTCTATGGTTGTATCTGTCACAAGAAGTTCCTTGTGAGTGGAATAAGTTGGCTGATCTCCTTTCCATGGACCTCTTAGTGGCTTACAGCAAATTTAGTCACTGTGTCTGCTATCAGTGCCCAGGTGCTGACCTCCTCTATGAGGAGAGTCCAGAGCTTCTCCCTTCTGCACGCAGTCAGTTCCAGCTGCCTCCAGTGGAACCGATGGTGGACACAACTGAACCTGTCAATAAAGTGTTTAGTGCCTCTGGGAAAATGTATTTAAGAATGGTTGAAAATACTGTGCAGATAGTGAGGAGTGAGGAAAAAAAAAGATGAGAAGCATCTCTGCAATCACCAGGCTCAAAGAAGAAAGAAAGGGAGACAGTGTTTCAGAGACCAGAGCAGAGATTCCCCAGCAGCTCATGCAAGAGACTGTGGTGGACACTGTGGTCATGGAGGACCCTAATCTGGAGCATGTTCTTTCTCAAGGACTGCAGCTTGTGGAGTGTCCCCACATATGAGTAGGGGAGATGTGTGAGGAGGAAGGACCTGCAGAGGAAATTTTTTATGGTTGACCACAACCCCCACTCCCCATTCTCTTCCCTCAAACATGGAGAAGAGAAGTAGAGGAGTCAGGAGTATAAGAGTGAAACTGAACCTGGAAAAAGGGAGGGTAAGGTGGTGGTTTAATTTTTCTGTGTTTCTTACTATGCAAACTTATTTTAACTTATTTTAACTTATTTTAAAAAAATTACCCACCAGCTGACTCTGCTTGATCATGGCAATGATTATTAAGTGATCTCCCTGACTTTTTCTCAACCCATGAGATTTTCCATCCTATTTTATGCCCTTGTCCTGTGGAAAAGGGGATGCGAGTAAGCAGTTGTGTGGGTGTTTGCTAGACAAAGATACTCCCCTGTAACTATTCTTTATGTTTATTTTACTTTATTTGATAGTATACTGGGTGTTTTTTTCCTGGCACAAACTTCTATGGGCATGCAAAATTCTGTATCTATCTTGAGAATGGAAGAACATGGAGAGGTTGAACTGTCTTCATGGATATGATTATCACCGTATCATCTCAAGCTGAAATATCAGTAGAAGAGGTTATACAATAGCAGATAGGATGATAAGTACTACATTTCTTCTGTAATTAGAAATAATTTATTTATGATTTGTGTAGATTCATGTCTTCCTAAAACTGCCTCATAACTGGAAGATGGTTAAAGGAGAAGTGATTTTTTAGAGATCTTTGTACAAAATCTGAAAAACTGCAGCCAAGTAAACTGGTCTATTGAGCAAAAGTGACCTCAGGAGAGGGACTTATAAACATGGATAAATATAACACATGACAGTTGGATCACAATTACTCTAGTAACTAAACCTTCCATTAGAGTTCTTGAAATATGGAAATAATTTAAATCAAGTTAATACACTTTTCTGGATTTCCAAAAGGCATTTAATAAGATTCTTCTCCAAGCACTCCTAAAGAAATTTGGTTGTGGCAGCAAAGGAGTTAGGGTTATTAGACTACAACAAACAAAAGAATGCATTATCACCTAATTTCCACAATAGAGAAACATTATTAGTAAAACTCATAGGAGTCTCTAACAGAGACTATTATTCATTATATTCATAAATGATCTGGAAAGAATTATACTGACAAAGGTTGTAGATTATACTAGCAGTAATGAAGACAAAGAATGAATGTTGATAATTGTAAAAAGAAAAGCTACACAATAGTAAGAGACTTGGGGAGGAAATAGTATTTAAATGAAATTGTGTACACAGTGTACATATGTGTGTGTACATATGTAAGTGAAGCACATATGAAAAAAATACCATTCATATGTATAATGATGTTCTGAGCCAAGTATTAGTATTTGAGAAAAACTCTTAGGAATATGAGAGAGAAATCTGTGAAAGTGTCAGTTCAATACAATTTGGCAGTTCCAAAAAGCAAATGAGATGTTAGAAACTGTTAGAAATGGAATAGAGAAGAAAATAAAATAATAATGATAATGAAAAAATCATTATGCTGCTGTATAAATCCATTACATTTCTGCATCTTAAATTCTATTTGAAGTTCTGCCTCCTTTTCTCCACTTGAATGTCAAAATCTGTATAGCAGTAAAATAATAACATTTTATAGTGTCTCTCTGTCTGGATAAAGGATACAAGGATGAGCAAGTTATCAAAGTTGTTTCTATGTTATAAGAAATTACTATGTATAGAAGGACTTTTCAAACAATGCTAGACCATATTTTAGAAATGGTCTGAAAAAGTGAGTTATATAAGTACATAGCAGGCAATTTTTCACTGACTTACCTCATAAGTGATTCAAATGAATCTAGCAGGTGTTAGGCTTAAAGCTAGCTATAGTATGCTCTCTACGTAACACACAGGTAAGGTGTTCATCTGCTTGTTACAAATTATCATAAACACTAAAAATTAACATATACTGAACAAGTGAATTGACATATGCAAAGAAGACAAATCTCTTTAGAGATACAATACAAACCACCACCGTAGGCACAGGGAATCCTCCAAACAGGACCTGGCATGCCAAGACACAGGACTGTGTAAAGTGTAAGAATAATGCAAATTTAAAGTAGTATCTCTGAGGAAGAGGCTCAAGATACTAGACTAGATTCCGTAGTGTCATTTTTCTGTTTTGTATTGAGTTGGTAAACAAGCAGCACTTGCTATAATTGATTTGACTCAGTGAGAAGCTTCCCACTGTCCTGGCTAACTGAGGCTTCACATGGAAATGTGAAGGATCTGCATTTACTGAACTTTGTGTTTCATGTCAACACATAGATAAGTAGATAATGTCAATATTTAAATGAGACAATTGCATGCAATTCTTTTCTGCCTCTTCACTGAAACCAGGCACAATGATAATCAAGACGTGGAAGATTATGCATTTTGGGATAATTATCATGAGAATATGTCTTTGAGAGTTATCATAACAGTTATGTCTCATCATCAGTAACTGAATTTTACACAAATGAAGGCCTAATACAAGACAAGTATTCTTGTGTGTCATGTTATGATAGTCTCACTTTTACAGATCTTTGTCAAGGTTTCTACTGTACATGCTCTCTGTGTGTTGGTACTTAGTGTGACTCGTGAAAAGACTGACTTGGCACATGGAGGCAGCTGAGTACTCTATATTAAAAACTAGATATTAATCCTTGGAAAAGTTTAAATATATCTTTTATCTCCCTAACACAGTAAGTTATTCAGAACATAATTCTATGTGCTCATCTACTCTCTAAAAAATGAATTATGTATGTGGCTCAGAGTCACGATGGATATCAGTGACAAGTGGTGTCCCTCACAGCTCCATATTGGGACCAGAATTATTTAATACCTTCAGTAATGACATAGACAAAGGGATCAAATATACCCTCAAGTTTGCGGGTGACTCCAAGCTGAGTGGTGCAGTTGACACACCTGAAGGATGGGATGCCATCCAGAGGGACCAAGGTCCTGCACCTGACTCAGGCCAACCAGCAGTATCAATACAGCCTGTGGGATGAACAGATGGACAGCAACCCTGCCAAGGAGGAAAGCTGGACATGAACTAATAATGTGCTCTCACAATCCATAAAGCCAATTGTATCCTGGGCTACATCAAAAGAACTGTGACCAGCAGGTTGAGGGAGGTGATTCTGCCCCTCTACTCCACTCTGGTAAGATCCCACCTGGATTACTGCATCCATGTCTGGAGTCCCAGCAAAGGAGAAACATTTACCTGTTGTAGTGAGCCCAGAAGAAGGCC
This sequence comes from Empidonax traillii, assembly GCF_003031625.1. Taxonomy (NCBI): domain Eukaryota; kingdom Metazoa; phylum Chordata; class Aves; order Passeriformes; family Tyrannidae; genus Empidonax; species Empidonax traillii. The sequence continues at coordinate 271,230 of NW_020955702.1, forward strand.
ATGAAGGTGATTAGAGGGTTGGAGCACCTGTCCTATGAGGAAAGGCTGAGAGAATCAAGTTTGTTTAGACTGAAAAAGAGAAGGCTTTAGGATGACCCATTTGCACCCTTACGCTACTTGAAGGGAGCCTACAAGAAAGAGAGAGAGGGACTATTTACATGTAGTGACAGGACATGGGGAATAGCTTCCAAACAAGAGTGTAGATTTTGACCAGATATTAGGAAGCCATTCTTTACTCTAAAGGTGGTGAAGCATTGGAAGAGGTTGACCCTCTGAGTTGTGGATGTCCCATCTCTGGAAATGTTTAAGATCAGGTTGGATGGAGCTCTGAGCAACCTGATCAGTGGAAGGTGTGTCCCTGTCTGTGACAGGGGAGTTGAAACTAGATGATCTTTAAGGATCCAACCCAAAACATTCTATAATTCTGTGATTATATATTTCTATATTTATATATCTATTTGTCCATATGCAAGCACGAAGGTTAAGAAAAACCTAAGTACCTGATGTACAGTTTACAATGAATGAGTTATTTGCCATAGTTTCTAAAGAGAGGGAAACATTTTTTCCTAAGTGGTAAGAAAATAATTCAAGATATGTGCTCTGGGACACGACTGATTAGGTAAGACTTTCTCAGATGGTTTCTTCAGAGACCATCAGTTTATAAATAAGTTTAACAGATTTTAATGGATTTAATACCCATTAATGGATTTAATAATGCTACTAAGCTATGACCACCATACAGTATCTTGCTAGTCCTTGAGAGCAAGCCAGGTAACACAGGCAAATTCTGCCTTGTAATTTTGCACTGGAGTTTCTGCAGTAATTGCCACCACAGTTAATAGGTGTTCAGTTGTTTAACAGCTTTTGATAAACAAATAGACAAGGAAATATCACATGGATCCAAGATGTGAGTGACATTTTTAGTCCTAAAAGAATTAAATTTGTCAATGAAGTTGAAAGTTTTACCTTCTGTGAAAACTACAGTTTGTTCTGATGTTTTGTATATTTGCCAGTATTTTGAGAGAGGCCAAGGAAAAGTGATTTTGTCAGCAGCCTGCATATTACTTACATAGATAAAAAATAGAAAAACAGCAAAAATCCAAACAGAATGGGAAAATCTAGCTGACAAAAGAAGTAGCACTAACATTATTTCTCTTCTGTCACCATTTCTTCTCTCTTCGGTACACTGGAAAGATAAAAAGAAATGAGTTCTTTATCAATAACACTTGGTCATGAATTTTTGATACATAATAGGAAACATATTGCACTGTATCTGTACAGTACTAAATTGATTCCATGGTTTAGATTTTCCTCTGCACTTTTGCAGACAAGAAATAATTTTTTTCCCTTGTACTTGGAAAATTCTGTATGAGAGCTGAATTTCACCATCTTTAAGAGATTCAGAGGATGGTCATGCTATGTACAGGACATAGGGAAAAAGTGCATTTTTGCTTTCAGTAATGTCAGTGGGTATGCTGGGTATGTTTAATGCAGCCAAGATCCAACCAGGTGTCAGGTTGCTGGTCAAGAAAGAATTGTGTCTGCTTCCAGATCAAATTCACAGGAACCAGCAATTTTTTGTCTGTCTATCACATAGCTCATGATATGGTTGTAGGTTCCTTTGAAAGAGTGTTCACCTAATTAACTTTCCAGTATTGCACAAAATGGGGCATTTACACCTATCTTCTCTGTGTCATGTTGATTACTTTTGATATTCTCCACACAAGTTTTGTGCAGAAGGAATGTAAGGGCTCCAGTGGGGCTGAGGACTCTTAGAAGGAGGAGTCAGAGCAAGGCTGCTTACGAGCCCGGTGCCTGCAGCTCCCTACCTCTGTATTCAAAATGTGACTCAGAAGGGTCCCCTAGGACTATAGGTTAAAGAGATGCCAAAGCTAGTGAACTTGAGGACCAAGAAATTCTTTACTTTGTGGGTAATAAGATACCGGAACAGGTTGCCCAGAGAGTGGTAGATTCCCCATCCCTGGAATCTTACAAAGTCAGGTTGGATGGGATTATGATTTTCAACTAGATGATCCCTGTTGGAGATCCCTGTTGTACGACATGGCTTTTAAAGGTCCCTTACAACCCAAGCCATTCTACGAATCTGCGATTCTATGATCCCATTCTCACCTGCAGGCTCATTAGCTTCACAGCTTGCTAACAGAGCCCACACTCATGTACTCACAAGTGGGGCGTTCTGGTGGCTGGCCCCATCCTAGGATCCCTCCAGTAGCTGCTCCCAGTATCTCCAGTATCCAGCTGCAGACCTATGACCTATGCAGTAATCAGCTCCCAGACCCTATGGTATAATTCATTGGCTAGTATTGTGCACACATAAATCAATCCCTCCAGTAGCTGGCCCCAGGTCCCAGCCTCTCCAACTGAGAGATCTCCCTCCTATAAGAACCTTTGATCTACACATAATCTCTGTTTTCCATAGTAGCCACTTAGACCACTCTTCCTACTGACCAGCACTCCAGTTTCATGATCACTGTCAGGTCTCACACACACAATTACATAGAAAAACACTGAGGAGAAGGGTTTAATAAGAAAACTCAACAAACTGTGATAATCATGGCCAAGCCTTATCCATTCAAGTATACCAGACCAGTGACTTGTTTACACCCTACTTTCTTAAGCACTTCTCCTAAGCATTCTATCACAAACTCCCCAATCTCACAAGCCCATTTGAATATCCCATAATAAATTTCTTCTTTCTCATGAGTCTCAGGACAATCATGTTACCCACTTCTTATCAGTTACAAAACAACTGGATGAACCTTCTCAAGCCTTTGAGTGGTTCTGTTCATGGCCTATCTCAAAGAGGCACCTGAAAGCTCTGGACTTTAATATTGTCTCTGTAATCTATTGCTCATTAGGGTATGTGCACCTGGGTGTTTAATTTGTTACTTCTCCTGTATCTTTTCCTAATTTGTTGTGTTGAGTACCTACTAATAAGATACCCTCACAAACTGTACATACTTACTTCCACATATTCCACTACACTTTTGAACTGCATATATAAGTTATTTGACTATTCAGTTTAATAAAAGACCATTCCCTAAGTTTACACATCTTCAAAAGAACTTAGCAAAGAAATCATTCCTTGCAAAACTTACTGCATTTCAAAATGGAAATGGTTCCAGTAAAGGTTCCAGGAACACTGAGTATATCCAAATGGTATAAATGTCTGAATTGGTTAAAATATCTAAGTGAACAGGTATGGTTCAACACACTTTAAAGATGATGCAATAAGTAGGAGCTGAACTCTTCACATGAATTTATGAAGAGAGAAATTTCAAACATATGCTGAGCCATTATAGCCCAAACTGTATAAGATAGTTAAGGGGGAAAATTAAGTCCTGCTCAGCAGGGACATTGAGCTTACTTGTCTGTGTAGGTTTAAACACTTTCTTAGAGAGTTTGGGCTGACTTGCTTGAAGGATGTGATAGCAGAAGAATGGACAGACAGTAGTGAAAAGCCATGATGTGTGACATACTGAAAGCAATGATCATCTCATAGTCATGTAGGATCTTTTATTAGAAAATTTTTTAGGAATTAAAATATGATTAATAAAATTGAGGCAAGACAAATATCTTTTCTGAGATTATTTGTACCAAGCAACAGATATCATGTTGTTTCTTCAAGTTTCTTTAAATTAGCATCCCTAATTCTCTAAGAATGTTTTCTTTTTTCATTCACTATATCTGCAAACTACCAATTTTAAATGTATCGTGAACATAACTAAAAGACAACATCAAATACCTTAGCAATTTCTCTAGCTTGGTAGATATGCAAAATAAAACAATTTTCAGCAGAAGGACTCTGCTTTTTGTCAACTTCTCTCTTATCTGCATCTCAGGGGTCTGCTACATACTACATTAGATGAAAAAAAAAATTATTAGAGGCAGAGTGGACATTTACCATCACTTTCTTTTTTCTTACTACTACTATTCCTGGAAAGATTGATGTAGGAAATTCAGTTTTTTTTTCCATACAGGACTGTCTGCCTAACCCTGGGAATGAAAGCTATGATGAGCGACAGGACGAGGCAGACAAGATGAAGGTAGTCATGGGCTCCAGTCTTCAATATGCTGCACTTTTTTTGCTGCTGTAGGTGTTTGTGGAGGGCCATGCTTACAAGTTCATGCAGAGCCTTAGTGCCACAGGGTCACCCAGATTGTTGCTGATGTTTCCTTTCCAAAGTTTCCCCTCTAAGCAATAAAATTTTCACATTTGTTTTACTTCATTCAGAGCTGGCTCTACTCGTTCTTCAATAGTCCCTTAATAATTCCTTCATTGTTGTTTAGTCTGTCTGTTTGTCATTGTCCTTGCTCCTGTGTTCTAACCGGGGTGAAATGAACCCTTGGGTAGTTTTGGGAGTCCCCTTCACACACACTGTTGCACCCACATTCCTATCACCTCACATTTTTTCAAGGTGATCATCCTTGTGAACACCCAAAGAGATGATATCTCTTATAACTGATAGAAAATCAAATTTGAACCCACTTCTTTCCTAAATCACTCATCTCATTAAGATTTTTTAAACAGAAAATATTGGCAGAAATATTTTATTTATATTGATACTTAAAATAATACTATGCAACTAATAACTTTACCTAGAGCCTTATAGAATAACTGAATACTTTCCATATATATATATATATATATATATATATATATTTCAATCTCTTGCAAGCTATACCATGGAAATATTTTGTGTTCCTAGTAAGCAAAGTTTAAACTTAATTTAAATATTTTATTCAAACAAAGTTATGCAGTCTACAAATCTGCTTTTATAAAGTACATACAAAAATAATTTTCCTTCATATTCTGCAGTATTTTGAGATTTCTTGGAAACTAAAAGTGTCTGGGCCTCTAGAACTCATCATAAATTTAACAGTGACACATTTAGCCTAACTTCCCCTGTTGGAGCCTCCTCAGTCAACAAAGTTCTTCTAAGTCTTCTTAGAGCATACACCTTTGAGTTTCAAAATGTGTGTTTTCAGTTCCACTAGAACACAGAACAAAGATCTCCTTTCACTTGGATGCTATTGAAAGATGTTTCAGTTCTTCCACCAACACTGGGAGTAGCCAGCACATGTAGCCAAAGAAGTTTTTCCTGTGTCTGTTGGCAGCAGGATAGAGATCCTAATGAATCTATTATCAGTAAACATAGGCTTTATTTTTATGACATGTCTGTTGTGCATGTGAATGCATTACTGTTCTTTATCTGAAAAGAGTAATTTTGTCATAAAAAAAGGGATATTTCCACATCTGTGTTTCAGACCTTAACATAAACTGAAGCTTCATTGACAGAAGTGAACTAAAAGCATTAAAATGATATTTTTATGCAATTTTTTAATTTTAAGATAAGTCCATACAGAAAAGATTCTGTGAGGTAAAGGTGGAGTCCTATAATAACCTTTTCCTGTCTTCTGGAGGGACATTTTAGCTCAAGGGTGTATGACTTTATTAAAATCCTGAAGATGGATTTGTACAATTCTGAATCTGTAAAAATAACTTGAGGTGTTTAAGGCAGACATAGACACCCTGCAACCAGTTTAGAGAGATATTAAAATAAAGATCTTAGGATTGTATGTTCTTGTGATTTTTTTTTTAATTCTGAGTTTCTACAATCACAGTTCATTCACTTCTTTTAAAATAATTAGTCATAGTAATATAAAATCTTTTTCCTGCTATGTAAGCTCCATACCAGAAGAGTTCATTGAATGAGTAGGCATGAAAAATACTACAGCTAGGTTGCTGATAATTTGATTTTATAAAAATTGGCATACAGCAGCTCAACTCTACTTCCAGAGAGCAAAAAAAAAGCAACGAAAGTTTTGTTTCCTAAAAATATGATGCTTCAGATATTGCCAAATGAGAAGTTGTTCAAAGAAAAAGAGTCTTCCACTTCTTTTAAGAGGTATGTACTCATAAACTAAATATGCCTATAAAAGCCTGTCAGTGATTATTGTTTCACTTCAGATGTAATGATAAATGACATTGAAAGTGAGTTTCAAGATATATGGGGACTCTATGCAGATTATTTCACAATTGTACAAAAATTAAGCAAAACTATTTAGGATGTTGACACTGAGTCTGAGGTTAAGTGTAAACAGGTTTTCTTGAATTATGTAAAGAAGTCTAGATGGTTTAAATGCTAACGATTTGTATTGCACCCTGACATATGAAGATCTGAGGTCTTGGGGATAGAGAGCTATTAGCAATTTATGATGATCTAAGACAATTTGTGAATCGTGTGTTATCTTTTTTTTTTTTTTTTTTTTGGCTCTCCTAGTAACTACATTTTCATTTTTAAACTTGTTCTACAGAATGAACAAATGTTCCTTGACAGACACACGGCCATATGAGCTCTGTATATCACTTAGCTATAAACCAGTATATCACTGGTTTAAGTAAACAACTTTATTATTGTGATTTTACATAAATAAAACAAGTTACAATTCTTAGTTCCTTAAACAACTTGATCTCATAATCATAATAATATGGAGCAGATCATCCTGTGTGCAATCACACAGCAGCTACAGGATGGACAAGGGATCAGACCCAGCCAACATGGGTTTAGGAAGGGCAGATCCTGTTTGACCTGATCTCCTTTTACAATCAGGTGACCCACCTGGTGGATGAGGGAAAGGCTGTGGATGTGTCTATCTGGACTTCAGCAAAGCCTTTGACACTGTCTCCCATAATATACTCCTGGAAAAGCTGGCAGCCCATGGCTTGGACAGGGGCACTCTGTGCTGGGTCAGGAACTGGCTCGAGGGCCGGGCCCAGAGAGTGCTGGTGAACGG
>NW_020955702.1:278360-288249 GCF_003031625.1 Empidonax traillii
GGTGGATGAGGGAAAGGCTGTGGATGTGTCTATCTGGACTTCAGCAAAGCCTTTGACACTGTCTCCCATAATATACTCCTGGAAAAGCTGGCAGCCCATGGCTTGGACAGGGGCACTCTGTGCTGGGTCAGGAACTGGCTCGAGGGCCGGGCCCAGAGAGTGCTGGTGAACGGGGCTGCATCCAGCTGGTGACCGGTCACCAGTGGTGTCCCCCAGGGATCAGTGCTGGGCCCAGTTCTGTTTAACATCTTTATCAACAATTTAGATGAGGGGATTGAGTCCATCATCAGCAAATTTGCAGATGACACCAAGCTGGGAGGGAGTGTCGACCTGCCGGAAGGCAGGAGGGCTCTGCAGAGGGATCTGTATAGACTGGAGAGATGGGCTGACTCCAATGGGATGAAGTTCAACAAGGCCAAGTGCCGGGTTCTGCACTTTGGCCACAACAACCCCCTGCAGTGCTACAGGCTGGGCACAGAGTGGCTGGAGAGCAGCCAGGCAGAAAGGGACCTGGGGGTGCTGATCGACAGGAGGCTGAACATGAGCCAGCAGTGTGCCCAGGTGGCCAAGAAGGCCAATGGCATCCTGGCCTGGATCAAGAACAGTGTGGCCAGCAGGAGCAGGGAAGTGATCCTTCCCCTGTACTCTGCATTGGTGAGGCCACACCTTGAGTGTTGTGTTCAGCTCTGGGCCCCTCAGTTCAGGAAGGATATTGAGGTGCTGGAGCGGGTCCAGAGAAGAGCAACGAGGCTGGTGAAGGGACTTGAGCACAAGTGCTATGAGGAGAGGCTGAGGGAGCTGGGGTTGTTTAGTCTGGAGAAGAGAAGGCTTAGAGGTGACCTCATCACTCTCTTCAACTACATGAAGGGAGGTTATAGCCAGGTGGGGGTTGGTCTCTTCTGCCAGACAACCAACAACAGGACAAGGGGACATGGGCTCAAGCTCTGCCAGGGGAGGTTTAGGTTAGATGTTAGGAAGAAATTCTTTACAGAGAGGGTAATCAGGTATTGGAATGGCCTGCCCAGAGAGGTGGTGGATTCACCATCCCTGGAGGTTTTTAAGCAGAGATTGGATGTGGCCCTTAGTACCATGCTATAGTAATTGGAGGTGGATCAGGGGTTGGACTTGATGATCTTGGAGGTCTTTTCCAACCCAATCTATTCTATGATTCTATGATTCTATGATTCTACAATTCCATGACAATGTCAGGTGAAAAAGTCAGCCTAGCTATTGGTAATGGTAGATATTGTTTTGCCATTCTAACAAGTGTAACCTGAATGCCATTCTGCCTTCATTATATTGATCTGTTTTGACAACTGGCTTAACCAGACCCCAAAATTAGGCAGTCCCTATAATAAACAGACCATTATTAAACTGTCATTCATGTTGGTAAACCCATTTTAGTGTAGAACTAGAATATAACTCCAAGACTCCTGTTTCTTTTTTTTTTTTTTAAGTACAAAACTATTGCAGCAGCATCTCATTTGAAGGTTTTTTTTTTTTTCCTCATAACCTGAGCAAAATTTTGCTGTGATGGGAGTCTTAGAACAACTACCAGGAGCTTTAAACCATTTTCTGTCATCTTCCTGCAGATTAATATTTTCTTTGGTTTGTTTGTTAGACAAATTACAGGAAATCCAACAACCTTGTCAATTTGCTTTGAGTCTGAAAAGAACAGAACAACTCATTTTTAGGAGTTCTTAGTTGCCTGTTAAAACTAAAGCTCCTCTTATGCTGGAAGAAGTGGATCTTTAATATACATCAGTGGTGTTTGCTTCCCTTTCAATGGAAAAAGCCAGGCAAAACAAATAAAGGGAGTTGAACCACTGTGATGGGCATCATCAGACTCCTACATAACACAAAAGGGTTGATTTAGCAGGATTATAGGCAATGTCCGTGGGTACCTGTTCAGTTCCCTTTTATTTTATGTTTCTGAAACATCAATCATTTCAAAACTCCCACTTTTTTAAAGCTTACTGTTTAGCAGTGGTTGAACATATGGTAGAAGCTCCTGTGAAAATGAATGCATTACCATGCATAGTTAAATGACAGGTGACAGTATAAAGACCTAAGTTAGATGGATATAGAAATTCTCTTCAAATACTTTGCAAATACTGAGGATCTAATCAATTCCTTGACCAATATTCTGAGTATTCACATCAGTCAAATTCATGAACTACATTGCTCATAAATAATTGAAGAAATTGAGGTTCAAAGGTGAGCTAGTTTTAATGATACATTGCAGAAGACACTATTCCCTGGGGACAAAGGGAATAGGCAGAAACTGGGCAGCACTGAGAAGAATGAGCAGGGATATTTTCCACTGTCAGGTTGCTCAGAGCCCCATCCAACCCAACCCTGAATTTTTACAGAGATAGGGTATCTACTACCTCCCTGGGCAACTTGTTCCAGTGTCTCACTACCCTCACAATAAAGAATTTCTTCCTTACAGCAAATATGAATAGACCTTTTTTTAGTTTAAAACCATTATGTACTTGTCCTATCACAACCAGCCTTACCAAAAAGTTTCTGCCCATCTTTCTTATCAAAGTCCTTTAAGTACTGTAAGATCTCAATAAGATCTCAGAGCCTTCTCTTTTCTAGGCTAAATAATCCCAGCTTTCTCAGCCTTTCCTCTAAACCAGTTATCATTCAATTAATGGAAGTCACATAAATAATGCTTTATTTAATGACTATATATCTTTTCACCAACATGTACAAAAGAAAAACATACTAAATGTACAAACCCAAGCAAACAAATAGGGGATTGCACATGAAAGACAAAATAAAGCACTGAAAGGCTGATATCTGTTGTACAGTCTGAATTCCTCCCACTCTCTCTCCCATTAATGGGAAACTCACTGAAAAATCCCAAGACAAAATGGATAGAGAGAGACTACCACGAGAGGTATGAGTCAGAGAACCTGAATCACTCTCTGAAAGTGCATCTCTCTCTCTCTGAAAGTAAACAATCTTTCCTTGTAGGCCTTGGATGGGGTAAACCATTCCACCTCATTAGGTCCGACATTCAGATGCCACAGAAATATTTTCAAATACCACACATCTGTTAATTATAAATCCTTCATCAGTCCGTAACAGTGATTCTGTCAGTTAAGTCTTGCCCTTTCTACAGAGCCTGCTTTAGCAGGGAATATTGGAGCATACCTGCCTGAATGACTAGACAAGGAGAAGCAGAGGCTTTCTGCATCTCATAACCTGAATCTTCAGACTTTAGATATTATTTACAGGACTTCTGGCTGGAACTAGATATGATGCTTGTAATGGTTAAAGAAGGCAAGGTAAAACAAAAAATAGTTAATCCTTTCCGTTTTTACTCCTTACCTTAGCTGGTGACGTTTATGTCTTAGGGCATCTTTTTTTTTAAAGGCATTGGTAAAAATTTTAATACTTTTTTGCTTGGATTATCCTTGGGTTTATTCTTTGGAGCTGGATTAATTTAATGTATTTTGGGTATAAAGTTTAAAGTAGCTATCTAGATTCTTTCCAGAGTTACTGCTTTGAAGTAGACAAATACACAAGGGAGATAAGGGCAGATTTCCTATAGAAAAGAAGAACGCTATTTGTTTTAGATGCTTATGTTGTGATGGAAAGGATACTCCTATTTATTTCCATTGACCTTACAAGAAGCCTGATCTTCTACAGAGCCTTCCTGACCTGCATATTCTAGATTGATATTAATATCAGTTTACATGATAGCATCCCCATATTCCATTTTGCCAAATAGAAAGAAGAGGGAAGATGTTCATGTTGCATCTGGATTGTACCTGAAATTCTTGAGCAAATTATAGCATGGTTGCTTATATATTACCTTAGAAACTAGATATTTTAGGGAGAGGAAGGAACAATTTATGCATAAAATATTATGATGCTGAATTTAAGATTAAACAAATCTGGTTTAATTTTTTTGTTTATGTTTTTTTTCTATTGGTGGGGGCATGTCAGGGATTGTCTGTTTGATTGGTAATCATTATTTCATTTATGACTAGAGTAACTGCTGTCCCTGCATGATAGAAAAAATTTGTCAAATATTCTTCAGTGTACTGTACAGGACTGAAAAAAAGGAAGGTGCCCAAAATCAACTTTAAATGATTTTTTTTTTTTCCTCCAGGAAGTGAATATATGTACAATGTTTTTGCCTTGATTTTTTTCCCCTTTTTTTTTTAGGTGCAGTCCTCATCTCTGTAAAGTAATAAGAGTGGAACACTATAAAATAGTCTGAATTGAAAAATTACTACATAATGTTGTTTAAATGGGAAAGACACATTATATGACCTTGTCTTTCAAACTGTTCTGAGAATAGGAGCCAAAGTCTGTTTCAAACAGAAGAATCAGAATGCTAAAGAGAGACAGGATGCTTTGCTTGCTACTCCTTGTCATGACAACTTTGGTTTTAAATCAGAAAAAGTAACCTAGTGATCAGAAAAACAGACGTGAAAAAAACCAGATAAAACATAGCTCTATATTTCCCAAGAGATGCCATCAGCAAACATTGCCTTATAGCTGATAGTTTAACTTCCAATGGATAGAGGCTAATTGAAAGAAGTGTTACAATGCATGTCAAAAGGGTAGATTAATCCCATTGGGTGAAACAGCAAGTGACAAATCAGAACATTTAAGATACCTCAAGGAATCTTCTTAGATGTCCGCTGCACTCATCTGGCAGCTAAACAGAGGGACACATTCAGAAAGAAGGAAAATCATGGCAAAGCCAAGACCATGAAGTCAAATAAATTAAAACATCTGGGCAAGAATCATATGAGTATATATATTTCTCATTTTAAAAACACTTTTTTTTTTTTACCAGATCACAACTCCGTGTGTACAACTGGCATCTACCTGTATGGCAAAGTAATCTAAATGTTTAAAGTAATGTATAGGATTTTGTGATATTATGGATTGTTAAAGAATTTATCTATGCTTGTCTTGCTTAAGTAGTCTCATTTGTAAGTCATTTATCGATTTCCTCTTAAAAGAGATATGGCATACTTGCCCACCACAAAGCTGCCAGAGTGTGTTACAGTGAAGGACTGTCTAATGCTGAGACTGTGTCATCACCTGTTCTAAGCTGAATTTTTCAGGTAACATAGAACAACCTTCATCTTTAGATTTATTTTCTTGCTAATTTAAACAGAACTAGTTTTTTAAAAATTCCTTGCATACCTCTGTACTACCTTTGTAGTTCAGAAAATAAAAAGTTGAACATGAAATGGCAGATTGAGTGAAACATGTCTGCATGTCTGTACATTCAACACAGTGGCAAGTGTGCTTAGAAGGAGTGAGAGAAAAGAAATAAAAATGAAGGTCCAAGACAAGCGCTGTTACAAACATTTTAGGACAGAGTTCCCAACACTTTTTATAGAAAGTAGGCACACAAGCATCTATCTTTAAGAGAGGTCTCAGCCTCTGAGACCCATGCAGTTAGAGGCATCTCCTGCAGCCTTGAATCTAGCTAAGGGATAAAGGTAAGGCTTTGTTTTTGACTATGTGGCCTGAATAGAACAAGTGCTGTGATGGGGAGTTTTGTACTCCTTCTTAAATTTAAGCGGATAAATGGGTCATAGAATCATAAAATCATTAACCTTGGGAAAAACCTCTGAGATCACTGAATCCAATCTTTGACTGATCACCACCATATCAACAAAACCATAGCACCAAGTACCACATCCAGACATTTCTTAAACACTTCTAGGAAAGGTGATTCCACCACCTCCCTGAGCATCCTGTTCCAATTCTTGACAACACTTTCAGTGAAGAAATTCTTCTTGATATCCAACCTCAAACTTCTTGGTGCAGCTTGAAGTCATGTCCTCTTGATCTGTTGCCAGTTGACTGGGAGAAGAGACCAACACCCACCTTGCTATAACTTCCTTTCAAATATTTGTAGACAGTGATAAGGTCTCGACAGGCCTGTAGTTCCCCAGATCCTCCTTCCAACTCAGCTTATAGATGGGCATCACACTGGCTAACCTCCAATCATCTGGGGCTTTCCCAGTTAACAAGGGTTGATGATGAATGATGGAGAGGAGCTTGGTGAGTTCCTCTTCCAGCTCCCTAAGCACCATTGGATGAATCCCATCCAGCCCCATTGACTTTGACGTGTCTGTGTGGCCCAGCAGACGTCTAATTACTTCTGAATTCTGTTCCCTGTCCCTGTTTGCCAGCTAAGGGGGTTGGTTTACTGGTCTTTATGTTAAAGGCTGAGACAAAGAAGGCATTAAGCACCTCAGAGGTCAGAACCACTGACCAGCTTCTGAAAAAACTACTGAAATAAACATGAGAGATGAGTTAAACGTGGAAACACACCATTTTTGAATATTCCTGACATTTACAGAGAACAATTTGCTTCTGTTATGCCATAGATGGCTTAATATGGTGTCTCAGTTGATGCTCAGCACCCGGGTTATCTATACTGGTAAAAGCTTAGACTTATAAGGAATTTAGGTTCCTCCAGAACATAAGGTTCCTCTCAGCACATAAAGGGCATTATGACAGCTATATTTTAAATGCAGGCATCTGAGGTGTCATCTTGATATTTAAGCCCTCCTGAGAAGCTAGTTCCTTGTGATTTGTCTGAGCTAAAATATTTAGTATTTGCATATGCAAATTAATAAATATTTTCTATCCAAATTCTCAAGTAAGGCATCTAAATCTCTGCACAAAGACCTGAATAGGCAGCCTTAATGACTGGTATTTAGTTCTCAGTTAATCAGGTTCTCATCATGTAGCATCCAATAGCCATTCAGGCACTGCTAAAAAAAGAGGGTCATTTAAATAATAACATCACCAGATGCTTATGTTCAAATATTTTATCAAATTAATATAATGAAAGTAAAAAAAAAATCACAAATTTTATTTATAAAGGTGAAAGCTCTTCTTTTGCATTTTGACTTGGATTTTGAATCAGAAACCATAATGATACAAGGACAACACTGTATATTTAAAATGGATTTAAAACTCCAGTTCTCAGAATGTAATTTTGAATGGAGAACCATTTTCTCTTCTGATTTTCCTGGAGTCCCATGGTGATCTATTCTTGATTGTAGAGTATTTAGTTTTTCAGTGACATGGAAGACATAAAATCATTACTGATAAAATTTACTGTTGACAAAGATTGATGGAGTGGTAATTAGAATGAAGAATACAGATCACTAATGTAGAAAGCTGGATCACCTTGTAAATTGGGCACAATCCATATGTTTCTGCCTCCCTCAGTGTAAGATAATAAACACATCTGGGAGCAAAGAATGTAAGTTGGGCTTCCAATATGAAACTCAGAAAAAAAATTGATCTGAGAGAGATCATAACGGAGAGTCAGCTGAATGTGAGCTTCCAGAGTTACACTCCAGTTTACAGATATTACATACAGACAGTTGAATGCTGAGTAGTAGTTGGAAGCATCTAATAACACTATTAGTGAGAATGACTGCTGCTGCTGAGATGGGATGTGTGCCCAGTGCTGGTGCATGCCTTTAATAAAAAGAAAATTGATAAATAGCATGTGTTCCAGAGCAGCAAGAAAACAATTAAAAACAAACCTTAGAAGACCATTGAAGTATAGAATACTCAAGGATGAGGCTGATCATAGGTCAGTGTTTCTTACACTCCCTTCCTGAGGCAACTCTCCTTTTACCATAATCTCCTTTGAATTACAGCAACTTCTTTAAATCTTTCTTTCTCTTACATCTAGGCTTTTCACTGGCTTTCCTTCCACCTTTACTTCAGTAGCCCTCTAGTTGCTTTTCCAGATTACTAATCATTCAAGCAAAGCCTTTCTGGAGGCCAGGTAGGAAAAGCCCTTTCCCAATAACAGGAACTCAGTTCTAACCCTTGGTGCCATGTCATCTCCCATAGTCAGAGGGCACATTTTGCCAACACACTTACCTCTGTTTTACAAAAAGGTACAGTGACCTGCAAGACTAGCACTTAGGATGCAGTATGAAAAGTAGATATAAAGTTACGAAAGCTGTGCCCTAAAAGGTCAGAAGACATCTTTCAGAGCACTGGATTAGCATAATGTGCTTTATTTATGGATCTTCAGTATAGGTATATCTTTCTGATCATTCTTCAGTTCCCAGAGTTTTCAAAAAAAGTGAGCTAAAGTAGCTTTCTCTTACAAAATAAAATATATAACATCAGAGAGTAGAACCAAACTATCACGAATAACATCACAGCAAACATCACTATCATTTCACTTGTGTATATTAAAGCTATAGCCCCCCCCCCCCCCCCCCAGTGCACACTCTAACACAGTGAAACTGTACAAATAGTAAGGCAGATGGGGTGGGAGGGCAGAAAGTTACAAATAATTAAGGGGTTAAAAAATACTTTCTTTTTATTGACTGTAATTGTCAAATATATTCAGGTATCTGACTACTAGCTGAAATGTGAAGTCACATGGTTGGACAAAATGTATCAAATTCTTGAGAAAGTGTCTGCAACAAATTATTCCAGCTGCCCTGAGTTTCATCTGTTATACTGAGAGCATACCTCTGGAAAATAAAATTTTAGGCTAATCTAATTATAAATAAACAATGATAAATCGTATTCTACATGATAATTTTTTTCCTTTCCAGTCCTTGAGAAGCTCTCTGTAATACCCACACAAGAAAACAGAGAATAACAATATGAAAATCAGTAACACTCGTGGTGTTACATTGTACTGCACCATGTACTGGGACTAGAAGTAGAATCATCCACCTGAGACAAACCAGAGAACAGTAGCTGAGGTGTAAGCAGACAACTATGATCTCTGTATGTAGTGGTTTACTTACTCTATACCAAGCACCTGATGTTAGTCCTTTCACTTTTCAGCTTTAAATTAGAGTTGCTTGTTGACTTACTAGAATTGGATCATTACTTTCTCTATATTAACCTGACACTGTTATTTTATTCACTTTTAACTCAGGGCTTCATTCAGGTATCCTTTATACACTTACTGATTGTATTGTAAGTGTTGTAGAAGGGCTCTGATACATAAAATTCATCTCCCTTACCCATTTTCTAAACCACTGTCTCACTATATCCTGAGAGATTTTCTTTCTTCCAGATCCCATGCATGTTTTCCTATTCCGTCTTCCTGAACATGTTCTCAAGTTCATTTGTTTATACTCTCTTAGAGCAGCAGCCGGTAAAATCTGGAAAAGAGACCTGTAATTAAGAAGAGAATCAGAGCAAAAGATTCTTAACAGAAAATGACCACATCCCTCCTTCAGCAGTTTTGTGATGAGAAAATGAGGACTTTGAAAAAGAAAACAGCCTGGATTAGTCCAAATATTAGTACATAAACCTACCTACCATGAAATTTAAGCAGTGAATAGAGCATCTTGTTACATTTGGCTTTGTCAAATGCTTGAGTAAAACCATTGTGTCTGAAAAACAAATCTTGTTCTGCTTATGCATCCAGGATGCAATCTTGTGAATTTTCAAAACAAACCCATGGTAACAGAATGTTTCCTCCAGATGGCCAAAAAATGTCATTAATTCTGCCTTGCAAATAAAGTAGAGTACTTTAACCATGTTTGTTGATAAAGGGGTTGTTCCTCTTCTGGAACTGCAGGCTGGAAAGAGCTTTATTTTCTGTAACTGTGGAGAAATTTTGGACTTTAATTCAGGAGATTCTTGTCATTGGTTTGAGTGGAGTGAGAGCTTGACAAGTCATATTGTAAAAGAAGGTAATGGCCAGTCTCTTCGCGAACGAAGAACCGGGGAAGGTCTTTCCACCTTCCAGCCTGCGCAGTGGATTTTTTAGGTGAGACACAGTGTGCGCGGA
The DNA here is from genome assembly GCF_003031625.1 of Empidonax traillii. Classification (NCBI taxonomy): domain Eukaryota; kingdom Metazoa; phylum Chordata; class Aves; order Passeriformes; family Tyrannidae; genus Empidonax; species Empidonax traillii. The sequence continues at coordinate 288,151 of NW_020955702.1, forward strand.
ACTGAGCCCACCCTTTAATCCTGAGGTTCATCTGCCGGGGCCAAGCACGCTTGGACGGTGGCAGTGAGGTCCTCAGGACGTAGATGGACTGCCTTACAG